>NC_057803.1:545638584-545800390 GCF_018294505.1 Triticum aestivum | reverse complement strand
GCGACGGCGGCGGCGGCTGGACCGGGTGGCGGTGCGGCTTGGGGATGGGGCGGCTAGGGTTTCCCCGGGGCTAGGCCTCGGCTTATAAAGGCCCCACTCGGGCCGGAGTCCTAGTCGGACACGGCCCGTAGGTCCGTTCGTTTTTTTATTCCGCTCGGAAGAAAAATACAAAGGAATACTAAACGGACTCCAAAAATTCTGAAATAAATTTTCACGGGCTTCTAAAATCAAGCCGCACAAGGTGAACATTTATTTGGGACCTAAATGCAATTTTGAAAAATGCACATTTTTTCCTAAATTCAAATAAAACACCGAAAAACTCCGAAATAAAATCTTATTTGATTTTATTATTAAATCCTCAATATTTCTTTATTTTGGGAAAGTCATTTTATTCCCTCTCTCATATTTTTTTGTAATAGAAATAATTGATGATAAAATAAATAAAATCAAATGATCCTATCCTCAAAATTTGAGAAAACTCAAATATGAAAATAACGAAATCTCCAACTCTCTCCGTGGGACATTGAGTTGCGTAGAATTTCTAGGATCAACCAAAATGCAAAATAAAATATGATATGTAATGATGATCTAATGTATAACATTCCAAATTGAAAATTTGGGATGTTACAGTTCAAATGATGTGTTGCCATCCTATGATGTTTTGAGTAGACATCATTTATCTTTGGGTTGATTGATGATCTAGATTGGTACGAGTTGTATGTTTTATTTTGGTCTCACCGAGATTACGTTATGCCCAAACCCTAACCATATCGGTCCTACCGAGTTGCATGTCAGTCCCACCGAAAATCTCTAACGGTCACTAGGTTTACCTTTTCGGTCCGACCGAGTTTATTGATTCGGTCCCACCGAGATTGGAAAACTATGTGTAACGGTTGGATTTTGTGTGGAGGCTATATATACCCCTCCACCTCCTCTTCATTCGGAGAGAGAGCCATCAGAACACACACACCATTCCAACTCATATGTTCTGAGAGAGAACCACCTACTCATGTGTTGAGACCAAGATATTCCATTCCTACCATATGAATCTTGATCTCTAGCCTTCCCAAGTTGCTTTCCACTCAAATCTTCTTTCCACTAAATCCAAATCCTATGAGAGAGAGTTGAGTGTTGGGGAGACTATCATTTGAAGCACAAGAGCAAGGAGTTCATTACCTACACACCATTTGTTACTTCTTGGAGAGTGGTGTCTCCTAGATTGGCTAGGTGTCACTTGGGAGCCTCCGACAAGATTGTGGAGTTGAACCAAGGAGTTTGTAAGGGCAAGGAGATCACCTACTTCGTGAAGATCTACCGCTAGTGAGGCAAGTCCTGTGTGGGCGATGGCCACGGTGGGATAGACAAGGTTGCTTCTTTGTGGACCCTTTGTGGGTGGTTGCTTCTTCGTGGACCCTTCGTGGGAGGAGCCCTGTGTGGACTCGCGCAACCGTTACCCTTGGGTGGAGCCCTGTGTGGACTCGCGCAACCGTTACCCTTCGTGGGTTGAAGTCTCCATCAACGTGGATGTAGGATAGCACCACCTATCCGAACCACGGGAAAAACATCCGTGTCTCCAATTGCGTTTGAATTCTCCAAACCCTTCCCTTTACATTCTTGCAAGTTGCATGCTTTACTTTCCGCTGCCTATATACTCTTTGCATGCTTGCTTGAATCATGTGATGATTGCTTGACTTGTCCTAAATTAGCTAAAATCTGCCAAGAACTAAAATTGGGAAAAGGTTAAGTTTTTATTTGGTCAAGTAGTCTAATCACCCCCCTCTAGACATACTTTCGATCCTACAAGTGGTATCAGAGCCAGGTTTCCATTTGCTTTGATCTCCATAGCTTTTGGTGATCATAGCCTTGGTTTCACAACCTAGGAGAGTATGGCGTGTAGCGAGGGAAATTATCACCGTAGAGGTCCTTACTTTGATGGTACTAATTTTGCTAGTTGGAAGCGTAAAATGAAAATGCATATTCTTGGACATAACCCCGCCGTTTGGGCTATTGTGTGTGTTGGTTTGCAAGGTGACTTCTTTGATGGGAGAGAACCAAATCGTGAAGCTACCGCGGATGAGTTGAAGATGTTGCAATACAATGCTCAAGCTTGTGATATTCTCTTCAATGGATTGTGCCCCGAAGAATTCAACAAAATCAGCCGTCTTGAGAATGCAAAGGAAATTTGGGACACTTTGATTGATATGCACGAAGGTACCAACTCCGTCAAGGAATCCAAGTTGGATGTGCTTCAAAGCCAACTTGACAAGTTCAAGATGAAGGATGGTGAAGGTGTCGCTGAAATGTACTCTAGGCTTGCTCTCATCACAAATGAGATTGCCGGCTTAGGAAGTGAAGAGATGACCGATAGATTCATCATCAAGAAGATTCTAAGAGCCTTGGATGAAAAATATGATACCGTGTGCACATCGATCCAAATGATGCCCAATTACAAAGATCTCAAGCCAACGGAGGTGATTGGAAGAATTGTTGCTCATGAGATGTCACTTAAGGATAAAGAGGAACTTCACAACAAATCAAGTGGTGCCTATAAAGCCTCATGTGAAGCCCCTACATCATCAAGTGAGAAACAAGACTTCAATGAAGAATTGAGCTTAATGGTGAAGAACTTCAACAAGTTCTACAAGAGTAGAAGCAAAGATAGAAGCTTCAAGTCAAGGTCCTACAATGACAAAAGATCTTCTAGCCGAGAGCAAAACTGCTACAATTGTGGAAGACCCGGACACTATTCCAATGAGTGTACGGCTCCCTACAAGAGAAGAGAAGATTCTCCAAAAAGAAGAAGCAAAGGATCACCACCAAGAGAGAGAAGGAGTAGAAATGATCGTTATGAACGAAGATACTCACGGAGAAGCAAGGATTCGGAAAGGAAGGAAAAATCATCAAGGAGCTATACAAGACGAAGACATCAAGCTCATGTTGGTGAATGGGTATCCGACTCCAACTCCGACAGCCACTCCAAAAGAAGTTATCACTCCGACTCCGAAGATACTCAAGATGAAGGTGTTGCCGGTCTAGCACTTGTGTCAACCAACTCCTACGACATATTTGACTCACCAAATGAAGGAATTGGAAGATGCTTCATGGCCAAAGGTCCTAAGGTAACACACCCCGAGTATGTTGATTTCAATAGTGATGAAGATGACTTGTTAGGTGATGATTTGCTTATTGACAACTCTAGTGATGAATACTATGATGAAATGTCAATTAAACATGCTAATCAAAATAAAATGAATGACAATGATAAGTAGAAGATTGAGGCCCTAACTAAAGAACTAAACACTCTTAAGTTAGCTCATGAAACCATCTTCGAAGATCATTGAGAACTTTTAAGAGCTCATGAGAAATTACGCCTTAAGAAGCTCAATCTTGAGCAAGAGCATGAGTTCTTAAAAGCAATCAATGATGATCTCCGCAAGAAAATTTCTTCTTACATTGCCAAGTGTTTACTCTTATCCACTTACATGCCTCAAGTCAAGTCTAGTAACAAGAAAGATTCTTCCTCTAGCAGTGACAATGATCATGTTAAATCCAATATTGTTGCTTCTAGTAGTTCTCTTGATTCCACTAATGATTCTCTTAGCCAAGTTACACTTGAGCAAGAAAATAGTTTATTGAAGGGAATTATAGAGAAAGGAGTGTACAAAAGCCTTGCCGGGAGTAAGCAATTCGAGGAAATTGTGCGCAAGCAAGGAATGCACCGGAAGAATCAAGGTGTTGGTTTTGAACGAAAGTTCAATGCTAATGGAGTTGAGTGGGAAGAAGATCAATACCCCAAGACAAAGTTTATTCCTCAACAAGAGAAGTATGATACTTCTTTCAAGGGGACACAAGCTCAAGATGATCTTCCACCACAAAACTACAAGCAAAAAGGCAAGGACAAGCTTCAAGAGGAAATTGATGCATTTGAAGAAACTCCAAAGACCTTAGTCAAGTGGATTCCCAAGACTACTTCAAGTTCCACTTCATCAAGTACGACTACAACCCCAAGGATTCCCATCAAGATGGTGTGGATCCAAAAGAAGAAGAACTAGAGAGTTCTCGAGGGTGACTCCGCCAACATACTTCACTCTTATCATTTTGGCAAGAACAAGTGCAATCAACTTCCACATCTTGCACTAGTTTAAGGAGTCACAAACCCTCTTGTTGGTAAGACAAGGGACAAGGTAACCCAAAAGTTTTCATGGACATCATCTTGTGTGTGCATCACTCTATGTCTATGGATATCCTTGTTTGTTCCTTGTGGGACTAACCCATGTAGGTATTGAAAGTGCAATTCACTCAAATGGATAGCTCCAAGAGATCTACATCAACATTGAGCATCCACATCTTCAATATCTACATGAAGTCATCATTGACAAAACCCAAGGTTAGTTCATCCCTCTTAGGGGGGATATCACATCTAGGGGGAGCTTTACTCTAAGACTTGAGCTAAAGCAACTCTAAAGATGTGAACACAACAATGCTTTATGTAAAAGTGGTAACCCCACTTGAGCTTAAACGATGAGTATGACCTATGATCAAGTGTTTTCACTTGACTCCTAAGTCAATATACTCATATATAGATGACCTAGTCATCGCAAATTGCTTGATAGATGCTAGAATTGGTTGTGCATGCCTTGTCACATATTTCATTTGCCATCTTATTGTGTGAGCATGCTGGATGCATATTTTACTCATTCAAGGACACCCACTTGTTGTTTTGATTGTTCGGCTTTATTTCTTTTTGCCAAGTGGATGGACAAGAATGCCTAAGAACCTCCTCTAGCTATCTATGCTTTTCTCGTCTCAAACTCTATTCATGCTACATCACAAAATTTGATCAAGTCAGATTCGAACCACTCTGTGTGAGGAGCGCTCGGAGTCCCCGATTCGTCATAGACTTAAACTTCCAAAACCTCTTTATGATTCTCGGTCTGACCGATACTCCACTTTCGGTCCTACCGAGATCATTAAGTTGATCTAGGTTTTCGATCTCGGTGCAACCGATTTGAACCTTTCGGTCACATCGAGTTTCAGTAACTGCTTGCAGTTATGAATCTCGGTGCCACCGAGTTGTTCCACTCGGTCACACCGACAGGGTCGGGCTATATATAGTCACGGGCAAAATTTTGGAAATTTCTCTGAATCCCTTCGCCCGCGCGATAGCCTTCTCTGCCCTCGTGGTCTCCGGATCGTCTTCTCGCCGCCAGCCGCCTCCAGTCGCTGGTCTTCATCGCCGTCAACGGGAATCCTGCCCCGCCGTTGCCGCCATAGCAAGTCCCCGCCGAACTAGGGTATGGACTTGATCTTTGTGCTATTCTCCAATCTGATTCCTAGCACATTGTGATCTTCATGATTCTTGCCACGATTGAAACACTCCTATCCAGTCAAAACGCTCATAGATTAGGTTTGATTCGAAAATTCTAGGTTTAGGTCTCCGCCGAAACCATCTCGGACCCACTGAGTTGAAAAACTCGGTCCCACCGATTTGGCTTATGCCATTGCACAAGTGAGACTCGGTCTGATCGAGAATTACGTATCGATGTGACCGATTTTGGAACTCTGTGAAACCCTAGCAGTCTCGGTGCCACCGAACTATGACTCGGTCCTACCGAGTTCACTAGTTTAGGTTCCAAAACTGCTTCGGTATCACCGAGTTTGAAAATCGGTAGATCCGAGATGATTTCAATGGGAAACTAAAACTAAGTTTTTGGATCATTCTTTTGCAAAAATCTCTGTATTTTGTGATGCTCATCCTTTCTACCTCATCTATAATCTGTTCACAGGGTCAGCAGTCAGTTTGCAGCATGTCTGATCAAAGTGATAGCCAAAACATGTCAGAGCAGCAGGTGCACATGAGTGAGGGCACTAGTCCCTCAAGTTCTTCAGATGAGGGCAGCAGGAGCACCCCTAGCAACTTGCCAAAGGCTTCCACAAGACAGAGGGAGAAGAGGACTTCAGATTCCGAAGATGAGGACTATGTGGCAGAGGAAGAGGCCACTTCCAAGAGAGTTGAGCCAGCTCAAGGCACAAAGCCAGGGCTAAAAATCAAAAGGCCAGCAGGCAGGCAGCCCATGTCAAAGGCAAGAGCCTCAACTGAGAAGCCCACTCCCCAAGAGCCAGTTGCTGCAGAAGGCAAAAAGAGGAAGGAAAGGGTCAATAAGACCGTAGCCATAGTGCTAGGAAAAGCTTCCATCATGGAAGAGGAAGAGGAAGAAGAGGTAGCTGCACCAGCACCCAAGGCACCCAAGCTGATGGGTGATGCCATAAGGTCAGGGGCTACTGCATCTAAGCCCAAAGCTGCCTCCAAGCCAAAACCAAAGAGGAATACAAGGAGCATTCCTGCAGCTGAGAAGAACAAGGCCCCAGTGCCTGAGACTGTTGCAGAAGAAGAGGAAGAGAATGTCCAGAGAAAGCTAAAGCCCAAGATCCCAGACCACAACGATGCTCATCCTGTGGCTAAGGATATGAAGCTCAGGAGAGATTCAGGGCTGAGGAAGTGGAGAGAAGCAGACCCGTATGCTTCAAGGAGAAGGACTGCCGTGGACTACAGATTTCACACCAAGGAGCAGCAGGATTTTTATGAGACAGTGCTGCTAGATAAGAAGCCCATTGTCTATGATATGCGATGGGTTGATTGGCAATATATCAAGGACAACGAAGAGCACTATCCTGGAGTGCAAGACAGCTTCATAGCTTGTGGAGTAGCTGACTTTGTTGGGCAGAAGCTCACAAAGTGGAATGAGGAGCTTATAATGCAGTTCTACTCCACGGCACATTTTTATCCAGATGGGAGGATCACATGGATGTCTGAGGGTACGAGGTACCAATCCACTGTTGAGGAATGGGCAAAGTTAATTAATGCCCCAGAGGAGCATGATGATGACATGGACATATATGCCAAGAAGAAGATGGACCACAACTCAATGTCCAACATGTACAAGGAGATCCCAAATGAAGCACTTGATACTTTCAAGTTTGGCTCAGTGCATTATCTTCTGTCAGGTCTGCCTACGATCAATTGGATACTAAGGCACACCTTACTGCCCAAGTCTGGAGATCACAAGATGATCAGAGGCCATGCTATCAACTTGCTACATGTGTTTGATGTGCCTCAGAAGTTCAAGGTGATGAGCCTCATAGTGGAAACAATCAAGAGGACTGCAGCAGATCAGAAGAGGAGTTGCGGATATGCCCCTCAAATTCAGGAGCTCATCAACTCCAAGATGGGCACGGGCATATATTTATTGGACAAGGAACATTTGCCCATCCGTCCAGATTTTGAGGACAATCAAGTTGTCATGACTGAGAACGAGCCATCGTCTGCACAAGCTTACGCAAAGAAGGAGAAGGCGAGGAAGGAGAAAGCTGCCAAGATGCCAACTCAAGAGGAGGCATCTGAATACTTCTTGAAGACCAAACAAGAGCAGCTTGGTTACTTGATTGCATCCACGTTGAGGATTGAGCAAAGTCTGGCCACCCTCACTCAAAATCAGCAGAGCCTAGAGAGAATCATGGAACAGAAGTTCTATGACTTGGATGTCAAAGTAACGGAAGTTCAGTCTGCAGTGGAGCAGCTCCAGGAGGACATGCAGGAGAGGAGAGGCAGGACTACCACTCATGCCTTTGCCAGAGTGCACGAGGCCCGAGGTCATCTGCCCTGCCAGTTGCTGACACCAGAGCCACCACCTCAGCACCAGCCACAGCCTCAATTCCACCAGCTCCAGCATCTACTTCAGCTCCAACTCTAGCGTCTACTTCAGCATCTACCAAAGCTTTCGTCCTTGGAGTGATCCGGACTCCACCACCACCAGAAGATCAAGCCTGGGCGTCGATCTAGTGCTATGCATTTTCTAGGAACTTTTTGGTAACTTGTTGCCAAAGGGGGAGAAGATGTATAGATCATAGGCTTTGAGAGAGAGAGTGTTGCTTTTCTCTCTTGCTTTATTTGGTGGTTTTTCAAACTTGTTTGCTTTTGAGTGCTTGAGATACTATGCTTGTGAGACATTGATGATCATGTGTTTGATCATAAGCTACACTTAATGCTTGCTTACTGCTATTATCTTATCTATCTTATGTGATCACTCACTATTCTTGGTGATGAGTGCATGTATTTCATTCTTATCATTTTAAGCGCTCCACCAAGATGTATGTGACATGGAAGAGTAACCCATGACTCTAACTCCTTGTGCATTTGCAGTCCAAAGCAAATTTTAAATATGCACAAATTTAGGGGGAGCTCTTACTTATCACATACTTCTCAAAGCGACGATATATTTCATGCTTATTATCATTTGTCGAAGCTTTGATCTATATGTTGTCATCAATTACCAAAAAGGGGGAGATTGAAAGTGCAACTATCCCTAGGTGGTTTTGGTAATTCATAACAACATATAGCTCATTGAGCTAATGCTATTCCAAGATGATTATTTCAGGAAAGCTCAATGATTGGCATGGCATGGATGTGAAAGTGGAACCCTCAAAATGCTAAGGACAAAGGATTGGCTCAAGCTCAAAAGCTCAAGACTCTTCATTTTATATTTTAGTGATCCAAGATCACATTGAGTCCATAGGAAAAGCCAATACTATCAAGGAGGGATGAGGTGTTGCTTAATGAGCCTCTTGCTTCATGTGCTTAGTGATATGCTCCAAAACCCTCAACTACTTTCCCATATCCACATATGACCTAAACCCTAAGCCAAACTCGGTCCTACCGATTCTTCCTATCCGGCGCCACCGAGTTTCACTTGTCATTAGCCACTGCCAAACCCTAGCAATTCGGTTCTACCAATAAGGATCTCGGTCTCACCGAGATGGGATTGCAAACTCTCTGTTTCCCTTTCGTAACTTTTCGGTCTCACCGAAAGAGCGAATCGGTCCCACCGAGAATGCAATGTAAACTCAGTGTTTCCCCTTTGTAACTTTTCGGTCTCACCGAGTTCCACTCGGTCTCACCGAAAGAGCAAATCGGTCCCACCGAGTTTGCCTGACCAACTCTCTGGTTAGCTAATTACCACATTTGGTCTCACCGAGTTTGTGTAATCGGTCTCACCGAGATTACGTTATGCCCAAACCCTAACCATATCGGTCCTACCGAGTTGCATGTCAGTCCCATCGAAAATCTCTAACGGTCACTAGGTTTACCTTTTTGGTCCGACCGAGTTTATTGATTCGGTCCCACCGAGATTGGAAAACTGTGTGTAATGGTTGGATTTTGTGTGGAGGCTATATATACCCCTCCACCTCCTCTTCATTCGGAGAGAGAGCCATCAGAACACACACACCATTCCAACTCATATGTTCTGAGAGAGAACCACCTACTCATGTGTTGAGACCAAGATATTCCATTCCTACCATATGAATCTTGATCTCTAGCCTTCCCAAGTTGCTTTCCACTCAAATCTTCTTTCCACTAAATCCAAATCCTATGAGAGAGAGTTGAGTGTTGGGGAGACTATCATTTGAAGCACAAGAGCAAGGAGTTCATTACCTACACACCATTTGTTACTTCTTGGAGAGTGGTGTCTCCTAGATTGGCTAGGTGTCACTTGGGAGCCTCCGACAAGATTGTGGAGTTGAACCAAGGAGTTTGTAAGGGCAAGGAGATCGCCTACTTCGTGAAGATCTACCGCTAGTGAGGCAAGTCCTGTGTGGGCGATGGCCATGGTGGGATAGACAAGGTTGCTTCTTCGTCGACCCTTTGTGGGTGGTTGCTTCTTCGTGGACCCTTCGTGGGTGGAGCCCTGTGTGGACTCGCGCAACCGTTACCCTTGGGTGGAGCCCTGTGTGGACTCGCGCAACCGTTACCCTTCGTGGGTTGAAGTCTCCATCAACGTGGATGTAGGATAGCACCACCTATCCGAACCACGGGAAAAACATCCGTGTCTCCAATTGCGTTTGAATTCTCCAAACCCTTCCCTTTACATTCTTGCAAGTTGCATGCTTTACTTTCCGCTGCCTATATACTCTTTGCATGCTTGCTTGAATCATGTGATGATTGCTTGACTTGTCCTAAATTAGCTAAAATCTGCCAAGAACTAAAATTGGGAAAAGGTTAAGTTTTTATTTGGTCAAGTAGTCTAATCACCCCCCTCTAGACATACTTTCGATCCTACAACCATGCTAGATGGGGAACGGCGGTTCCCTACTGCCGTGGATAGCTCCGGCACTACCGGAGATGCCAAATTCAAAAATAAACCTACCAAACTTCAATCCACAAGGCCTAGACGCCATCTCCATCCTACTCAAGCCTCGTCTTAGCCAAAAGACAAGAAGAACAATGCCTATTGCCCCTAAAAACTAGATGCAAGATCTAGGCAAAGAGAGAACGGGAACGGGGGCAATACCAGCATCCATGGCTAGAGGACGTGGTGGGGATTGACTCCACTGGAGGAAATGAAGAGGGACGACACGGAAACGGCGGCCGGCCAGGTCCCTCCTATGGCGAGAGGTCGCTGGAGCGACGAGGAAGACGAGCGAGTGGGGGCGAATGGATATGGGGGAGAAACAACTCCCCCTACCCCGACATAACCCCCCCCATCGCCCGCCCCGCGGCGGTAGTACCGCTGGGGTGGGAGGTAGTACCGCTTGATGCTTGTCAGCGGTAGTACCGCGCATGCAGCGGTAGTACTGCTCTGCCGCAAAAAGGACCAACCAAAAGGGGCTTAGCTCAAGAGAAGAAACCAAGACAAAAACGAGAACACACACACACAAAACCGACAAGAAGAACGAAGACACACACCTCTCCAAGAGAGGGCGGTGGCCGAGGCCACCTATGTTTGAGTTCAGAGGTATGGCACTGTGAAGATTTTAACCTTGGGCCCATGACCAACATTCATCTTTGAAGCACAAGTACCATAAAAAATGGCTAATGTGAAAGAGTTTGGTTAGTTTATGCATTATGGGGGGAGGGAAAGTTCATTGAGAGAACAACACTCCCCCTATGTCCATGCCTGCACCTAAACTAGACAACAAGTTGAGTCAGGTGGGGTGTGCAAGGGTTCAAGTCACATTGCTCGAATCAATGATATTTAGCTCATGCCTTAACTCGCGAAATCTTGCTTCATCCAAAGGCTTCGTGAAAATATCTGCAAGGTTATCATGAGTGTTGACATAGTTGAGCTCGATCTCCCCTCGCCTAATGTGATCCCGGATGAAGTGATACCTAATCTCAATATGCTTTGTCTTGAAGTGTTGCACCGGGTTGAGAGAAATCTTGATGGCACTTTCATTGCCACACCAAAGAGCCACTTTGTCACAAGTGACACCTTAATCCTTTAAAGTTTGCCTCATCCATAAAAGTTGAGCACAACAATTGTCGGTAACCACATACTCCGCTTCCGTGGACGAGAGAAACACACAACTTTGCTTCTTGGAAGACCAACTCACCCAAGAGCAACCAAGAAATTGGCACCCTCCGGAAGTGGACTTCCTATCCACTTTGTCTCCCGCCCAATCCGAGTACAAATAACCTACAAGCTTGAAGTTTGCTCCTCTTGGGTACCATAAGCCAAAGTTTGGGGTATGAGCCAAATATCGAAAGATTCGCTTGACCGCCACAAAGTGACTTTCCTTAGGTGCGGCTTGAAACCATGCACAAATTCCCACACTCAACATGATATCCGGTCTAGATGCATAGAGGTAAAGCAAGGAGCCAATCATGGAGCGATATATATACCTTTTGATCCACCTCTTTACCATTGGATCAATGTCAAGTTGGCACTTGGTGGGCATGGGAGTGGAAGCCGTCTTGACATCACTTAGCTTGAATCTCTTGAGCATGTCTTGAGTGTATTTGGCTTGGTTGATGAAGGTTCCTTCTCTCCTTTGCTTCACTTCGAACCCGAGAAAGAACTTCAACTCTCCCATAGAAGACATCTCGAACTTTGAGGTCATGAGAGCAGCAAATTCCTCATTGAAAGCTTTGTTAGGGGAACCAAAGATAATATCATCAACATATAATTGGCACACAAACAACTCCCCTTTGACCTTCTTAGTAAAAAGAGTGGGGTCGATTAGCCCAACTTCAAAACCACGGTCTTGTAACAACTCGGTAAGGTGATCATACCATGCACGTGGGGCTTGTTTAAGGCCATGGAGTGCCTTGTCGAGTTGATACACGTGATCGAGAAAGTAGGGATCCTCGAACCCGGGGGGTTGCTTGACATATACCAATTCATTAATAGGACCATTAAGAAAAGCACTCTTCACATCCATTTGTTGTAACTTAAAGTTATGATGAGAAGCATATGCAATCAACATGTGAATGGATTCAAGACGAGCAACGGGGGCAAAGGTTTCACCGTAGTCGATACCCTCGACTTGGGAGTAGCCTTGTGCTACCAAACAAGCCTTGTTGCGAATGATAATCCCATGAGCATCTTGCTTGTTCTTGAATATCCACTTGGTTCCAATGACATTGTGGTTCTCTGTTGGCCTTGGTACCAATCTCCACACTTTGTTACGCTCGAAGTTGTTGAGTTCTTCATGCATGGCATTGAACCAATCCGGATCTTTGAGCGCCACATAGACCTTTTGGGGTTCAACACAAGAGACAAACACGTGATGTTCACAATAGTTTGCTAATTGTCTACGAGTGCTTACCCCCCTTTCTTAAGCTTCCAAGCACATTTGTCATGAGATGATCCTTGGTGGAGAGCCTGGAAGCAATCTTGGCGGCACGACACTCCAAATCCTCCTCAGGGGTGAGACGAGGAGTGGTCACTTGATCATCTTGAGCGCCGTCTTGAGCTTGTTCTTGATCTCGAGGAAGCTCTTGATCTTGAACTTGCTCGGAGGAGAGAACTTGGCCTTGGGCATCACTTTATGTTACAACACCATCTTGAGATTGACCTTGCCCTTAGTCTTGTTCTTGAGGTTGAGGGCCTTCACTTTGTTCTTCGGAAGCGTGTGGGTCTTGGGTTGGTGAAGGTTCCACTTGAGTGGAACATTGTTGAGGGAGTCCTGGATTAGGGGGTCTCCGGACAGCCGGGCTATATCCTTTGGCCGGACTGTTGGACTATGAAGATACAAGATTGAAGACTTCGTCTCGTGTCCGGATGGGACTCTACTTGGCGTGGAAGGCAAGCTAGGCAGTATGGATATGGATATCTCCTCCTTTGTAACCGACCTTGTGTAACCCTAACCCCCTCCGGTGTCTATATAAACCGGAGGGTTTTAGTCCGTAGGACATAACAAAAAACATACAATCATACCATAGGCTAGCTTCTAGGGTTTAGCCTCTCTGATCTCGTGGTAGATCTACTCTTGTACTACCCATATCATCAATATTAATCAAGCAGGACGTAGGGTTTTACCTCCATCAAGAGGGACCGAACCTGGATAAAACTTCGTGTCCCCTGCCTCCTGTTACCATCCGCCTAGACGCACAGTTTGGGACCCCCTACCCGAGATCCACCGGTTTTTGACACCGACAATTGTCCTTCTCCTTCGGCCACAAGGGGTTCCTCAATGGGTAGGATATGACCAACACCCATTCTTCTTATGGCTTGGGGAGGAATTTCATCACCTACATCACAAGTACCACTTTGCTCCACTTGGGAGCCGTTATTCTCATCAAACTCCACGTTACACGTTTCCTCAATAAGTCCCGTGGACTTATTGAGAACATGGTAAGCATGAGAGTTTGTAGCATAACCAACAAATATGCCCTCATAAGCTCTAGCCTCAAATTTAGACAAATGTACACCTTTCTTGAGAATGAAACACTTACACCCGAACACTCGGAAGTACTTGAGGTTGGGCTTGTTACCGGTGAGTATCTCATATGGAGTCTTGTTCAAGCCTTTGCGGAGGTAAAGCCGATTAGATGCATGACATGCGGTGTTGATGGCTTCGGCCCAAAAGTTGTAGGGAGACTTGAACTCCGCCATCATGGTCCTTGCCGCATCCATCAACGTCCGGTTCTTCCTCTCCGCTACACCATTTTGTTGAGGGGGATAAGGTGCGGAATATTGATTCTTGATTCCCTCATCACTCAAAAACTCATCCAAGGTGTAGTTCTTGAACTCGGAGCCGTTGTCACTTCTTATAGTCAAGATCTTTGTATTGTGTTGTCGTTGAGCTTCATTTGCAAAGTCAATGACGGTTTGTTGGGTATGGCTCTTCCTCTTGAAGAAATATACCCAAGTGTATCTTAAATAGTCATCCACAATCACCAAGCAATATTTTCTACCGCCAAGACTATCAAAGGATGGAGGCCCGAAGAGATCCAAATGAAGGAACTCCAAAGGCCTCTTCGAGTAGATGATAGTCGTGGGAGGGTGAGCCTTCTCATGTAGCTTTCCTTCGATACAAGCACTGCAAGCACGATCTTTGGCAAAACTAACATTTGTTAGTCCACGGACATGGTCCCCCTTGAGAAGACTTTGCAAAGATCTCATGGGCTAGACAGTGATGCCAAAGCCATCCCACGTCAACTTTAGCCATTAGGCATGTCGCGGTCTTAGTGGGTCGCTCTGAAAAGTTAATCACATAGAGACCATTCTCGACATGCCCAACAAAGGCAACTTTAAGAGTCTTGCTCCACAAGAGGGCCATGGTATCAATATCGAAGAAAGTTGCAAAGCCCATGAGTGCTAGTTGACGAACAAAAAGTAAATTATATGCAAGGGACTAAACAAGCATGACCTTCTCGATCGTAAGATCATGAGAAATGACAACTTTGCCGAGTCCCAATACCTTAGAAGACGAGGCATCACCCCACTCAACGTTGGTGGGCATGGATGGAATCTTTTGCACGTCCACCACCAAGTCCTTGCTTCCGGCCATATGATTAGTAGCTCCACTATCGAGCAACCATGATCCCCCACCGGAAGCAAACACCTACAAGAGATCAATGCTTGGTTTTAGGTACCCATTTTGTAATGGGTCCTTTGATGTTAGTAACAAGGGTCTTAGGAACCCAAATAGACCATTCAATGTACTCATAAGGAGAACCAACAAATTTGGCATAAACACGCCCATCTCTAGCACAGCACAATACATAAGAAGGATTAAAGTCGCCGGCTTTGTTGGGAATGGAAGCGTTGCCCTTCTTGGCATCACTACCCCTCACGGAGTTCTTCTCCTTCTTCTTAGTAGCACTCTCTCCCTCCTTCACAAAAGTTTGCTTGAGAGGAGGAGGTCGTTTGTCCTTGTCATTCTTCTCCTTGGTTTTGGACTTGGGCACGTACCCAATCCCTTCCTTGGCCACAACTCCCTTTTGGTTGGTGAAAAGGTCGCTGAGATTCTTCTCGCCTTGTATGCAAGACACAAGGCCTTTCTCAAGTTGGACCTTTAGCTTAGCATTCTCCTCAACAAGATGCACATGCCCACAACATGGGTTAGTAGCATTTGCATTATCAATTAACATCATACGAGGAAAAGTGGCTTTCTCCTTGGTTAGATTTACTTGAAGTTGATCATGAGACTCTTTGAGGCTAGCATGAGCACCCTTCAAGACCTTGTGAGCCTTGTCAAGTAGATCAAACTCATCTTTGAGTCTAGCAAGATCAACCCCAAGTTTGGCCTTCTCGGAGTTTAGCATACGAGAAACAACAATAGCATGATCAAAATATTTCTTTAACTTAGCGTGATCAACGTTGTGTGACTCCTCAAGAGCCAAACAAAGACCACGCTCTTCCTCAAGAGCATTGGAAAGATCCGAAATCTCATCGGCATAGTCACGACTATGCCCCTCCATCTTGGAGATAGTATCTTCGTGAGCCTCGATCATGTCATTGGCTTCACCAAGTTGTTCCAAGAGAGCAACAAAATGCTTCTTGGATTTACCCTTGAGTTTACCCATAAAGGACTCAAACTTATTTTCCTCCACATTGGATCTCTCATATTCATCAATGCAATCCGTCAAGGAAGTATTATTAATGATGGTAGTTTTGATGTTGGGGGTTACCTTGTTGGTGGCTTTAGCCATGAGGCACTTGGCGGTGATGTTCTCATTGGGTGAGTCGAAGAGAGACACTCGTGGAGTTTTTGCAATGGCAACGGAGGCCATGGCAACCGACTCACCATCTTCATCATCATCATCATCCTCATGGTACTCTTCTTGAACCACCAACGCCTTGTGAGGGGTCTTCTTGGTGAAGTTGCTCTTGTTGGGGAAAGACTTGGCTTTGTCCTTTCGGATGAGCTTGCCACCATTGTCTTCCCTCTTCTCATACGGACATTCCGCAACAAAATGGCTCACATTGCCACAATTGTAGCAAGTCCTCACATGTTGCTTGCTCTTCGTGCCACTTGAGTTGTTCTTGTTGAAGTTTGGCCTTGAGTTCTTCTTGCTCCAAAATTGCCTTGAAGCAGGTGCCATGTGTTCATGATAGGCATACTTTGTATCTTCGGGGTTGCTTTCCTCTTCTTCCTCTTCTTCTTCTTCTTCAACACAAACCTTGGCCTTCAATGCAAGGTTAGGCTTCTTTACCCTTTGAGAGCAAAGCACCAAATTGTCAGCGGTCTTGTCCAAGATGTTCATAGCCACAAACTCATCCAACACTTCACTTGAGGTCAAGGTGTGGAAGTCGGGCCTTTGACGAATGACGGAGGACATGGCCTTATGGTAAGGCATCATTGCCTTGAGGAATTTGCGCTTGATCCAATTGTCATCCGTGTTCTTGCTCCCATGATCTCGGAGTGAGACCGCGAGTTTGGTTACTCTCTGATAAAGCTCACGAGGTTCTTCATCTTCTTTCATAGCAAACTCGTCAGCTTCATCTTGCACTACTTCATAGTTGGAGCGCTGAATGCTTGCGCTTCCCCGGTAGAGAGAGACAACACAAAGCCATGCATCTTTGGCCAAGGCGAATGGCCGAAGATGAGGTAGATCTTCGGGTGGAATTTCATCTTGGATGATGAAGAGAGCATTCTCATTGAATTGATTATCCACGGCTTCTCGAGGAGTGAAGTTGCTTGGGTCATGCGGATAGAAACCTTCTTCAATGATTCTCCAAAGATTAGTATTCACATGATTTAAATGACGCTTAAAGCGATAAATCCAAGAATCAAAGTCCTCATTTTTCACAATCTTATGGGGAGGACCGACATGATTCAAATGAGTGGAAGGAATCGGTCGACCATAAACAAGTGGTGGTTCCACATGGGCAAAGATGCCGGTGCCATTTTTACCACTAGAAGAAGGAGCCTTTTCACTACTAGCTTCCCCCTTATCGGAGTTAGCATCTGTCACCTTGTCGGTGGGATCACCCACTTTCAATGGTGCGGTGGATAGTTTAAGCCCTTCAATGAATTTAGTAAACATGCTTTCAACCTCGGTCATCATTGAGGTTTTCGATGTCTCCAAGGCTACATTGAATTCCTCATGGGAGACCGAGGTTCCCCCATCACCCGTAGACGAGATCAGATTCACACCGGAGTGCTCCTCCACACCATCTACGTTGTCAACCATACTCTTTGGACGGCAAAGTCCTTAGTAAAGAGACGAGGCTCTAATACCAATTGAAAGGGTCGATATGGTTGACTAGAGGGGGGTGAATAGGCAACTAACAATTTTTAGCTTTTCTTTACCAAATTAAACTTTGCATCAAAGTAGGTTGTCTAGAAGTGCAACTAGGTGAGCAAGCTATATGATGCAACAACAACAAGCACACAAGCAAGCAAGGGAAGTAACACTAATAAGCTTGCACAAGTAAAGGTACGAGATAACCAAGGGTGGAGCCGGTGAAGACGAGGATGTGTTACCGAAGTTCCTTCCTTTTGAGGGGAAGTACATCTCCGTTGGAGCGGTGTGGAGGCACAATGCTCCCCAAGAAGCCACTAGGGTCACCGTATTCTCCTCACGCCCTCACACAATGCGAGATGTAGTGATTCCACTATTGGTGCCCTTGGAGGCGGCGACCGGACCTTTACAAACAAGGTTGGTGCAATCTCCACAACTTAATCGGAGGCTCCCAACAACACCATGAAGCTTCACCACAATGGACTATGGCTCAGTGGTGACCTCAACCGTCTAGGGTGCTCAAACACCCAAGAGTAACAAGATCCGCTAGGGATAGGTGGCAGAATCAAATTTCTCTTGGTGGAAGTGTAGATCGGGGCCTTCTCAACCACTCCCGAGCAAATCAACAAGTTTGATTGGCTAGGGAGAGAGATCGGGCGAAAATGGAGCTCGGAGCATTGATGGAGCTTATGGGAGAAGAGGTAGGTCAATGAGGAAGAAGGGGACCCCCTTTTATACTAAAGGACCCCATCCAACCGTTACCCACAAAACAGCCCAGCAGAGGGCAGTACTACCGCAGGGGGCAGCGGTACTACCGCTGGACCCAGCGGTACTACCGCTCCCCCTTGAGGTACTACCGCCCAGCCTGGGAGGGCTTGAAGATAGAGGAGGGACCGTGCCCAGTGCGGTACTGCCGCGGTGGGAGGGCGGTACTACCTCTCTCGAGCGGTATTACCACACCTACTACCGCTGCAAGTGCCGCTCAACCCGACACGAGATGCGCCCCCCTCTAGTTGAGGCGGTAGTGGCCTGGTACTGCAGCGGTACTACCGCTAAGGACCCTCAAGCGGTACTACCGCTGGGCACCGCGGTACTACCGTTGGGGCCAAAGACTGCCCATTCAGCAGGGAATCAAACCTCCAACGACGCGGGAAGTCCCAGCGGGTGTGAAACGGAAGTGTGCGTGATGATTCCACCCTAGCCTTACCAAAGCGGACCCCCTCTTGATAGTACGGTGACTCCTACGAAACTAGTCCACCAAACAAGAGACGAAAGAGCTACACCGTCATAAAAACACTCCGAGGGGAAAGAAATCGTCTCGTGCCAAAGGATGAATCGCTGAAATGCTCAAAGCACACGGTTAGTCCGCAAACATGTTGTCATCAATCACCAAAACTACATCGAGAGAGATATGCCTTAACAAAGCAGAAGTGCCATGATTTTAAATTGCGGACAAACTTTGGCATAACCTCGATTACCACAAATATTCGTTCCTAAATAAACTCTATCAGTAGGTACCACCAAGGCAATCAAATTTAGTTCTATGGAGTTGAGTTCCTTCCAAAAATCCGAGCCCCTGTGTTTATCTTAAAACTTTTTTTTTCTCGCTAAATTTTTCTTGGAAATAAAAACTATGCTCTAGATGCATTCAGATAGCGGTCTTTGGGTGAAATATTAGTTGTAGATGCAGTTGAATAACGGTCTAATCACATATCTCATGCCTATACAAGATTGTGCCATGAATAATCATAGTCATAAATATAAATACTGCAATTTAATCGCCGACCAACTTTAATTTTTTTCACCACAACATATTTATTTTGCTTGGAGAGATGCCTCTAGTGATGCTATGGCCCCAAGTCTATTTCCCTTTAATTGCAATTGTTGTTATAATTTACTTTCTTTCATGTACTCTTTTTACTATTTTATCTATTTATCAATTCCTACCATACCATACATACCCTTGTCACTAGCAGGACAAGAAGCTTGACAACTTTCTTGAATCATCGGGGGTAATATTGTTCTGTGTTTGGTGTGCAGGTACATATCATTAGTAGCTGCAGACCAAATTCCTACTGGTTTGACGATAAACCTTGGATCTCAATCGAGTGAAATACTTATTGCTAGGTTAGATCACCCTTAAACTTGGAGGTTACCAACCACTCTTATGAGAGAGCAAGCAGGGATCAACGTGGCAAATCCCGAGAATACTCTCCTAAACCACTAGTACCAAACGAGTCCTAGCGAGAGGGAAGCTCTAATGTTTGAAAAGTCCAGATTGTTTTGATTTATGAAATGGGGTATTTAAGGATCCCCTTGAATAGGACCAAACCTTATCACATGTTATTTTCATAGGATTCTTCTTTCTTATTTCGACCTTGCCTAAATATCACGCTCAATGGGCCGACCACTAGCGCTACCCTTAACACATATGTTTTGTTTATTTCTTAATTCTTTTATTAAAATCAATTTAACAAATAATACATAAAATTTACTGTCATAGCAAAATTATTCATATAGTTCAAAAGATATGGTCATATATTTTAAATGCAATATCACCATATCATTCTAGAACTATCCTCATAGAACCATAACACTATTTTTGTACAACTATATCTACTGAAATGGTCATGTATTTGAAAACAAATGTTTATCATTATCAAAAGAAAAGTTCCAGTATTTGAAAGGAACATCTTGGTAATTTTTAAAGCAATTTTTTATCTAATGGAAAATGAAAGTTTGAAAACTTTCGAGAAAACATGCGTGCATTTATGGAAAACATATTCATATAGGGTCGTCAAAATAAAAGGAAAATAAGTAAACAAAAATAAGGTAGTAAAAGGGTGAAAAAGAAAAATAGAAAAAATAATAAACAATAATCAAGATGAAGAAGAAATATTGATTGGGAATGAAAGAAAAAGCAACATAAATAGGGAAAATGATGAAATATTTGGAAAAAAGTTGAAAACACCTGGCTATTAGGTTGGTCCAAGAATAATTTTTTGGATGAATGATCCTGATACTTAAGACAGATGTGTAAATCTATCGATTATGTATTTTCTTACAGTGACTACGATGGGCAAAACCAGCCTGAACATTTTCATTATTTTTAAAAGATAGAAGGATACAACACAATGACTACAACATTTAGCATTCGACACACACAATAAAGAGGATGCAAAAATTGGGAGAAACCAAAAATGATCTATGACAAGAAGTCGCCACCAAGAAGTTAGAACCCATCACCACTAGATGGACCAAGAAGAGGAGGGGCTAGCATTGTTGGATTAGTCGAAAGGAAATTCGGCACTAAGATGACGTAGAGAAGAAGTCATTTGCTTGTCTTGCGATCACATTGAACCTTGAAGAGCTAGGAGAGTCGCATCCATTGTCGAAGGGCTTCCCATGGCCTATTCACGCCGTGAAAAAAAATTCTCAAACTATGTCGAAGGGCCATGATCCACTGAGACAACCCCTACACCGCCTCTAGGAAACCATGGGCCACCATCGCAGATAGAGAGAGAGAACAATATCACTATGCAAGGCAATGAAGGGGCAAGTGTTTTCGAAGGGAACAATAATTTGAGACATCACCGCCACCACAAACACCCAAGAGAGAGCCCGGCCAACATCTCCAGGATGAACAAAGCAATGAATGTTGTCATATATATCACTTCCACCACCACCGCCACCAGACACCCCAACAAACCATCCACGCTCCAACCTAGCCACCAAGCAACCAACAACGAATCCATGTCTCCAATACAATGCCCCAAGAGGGAAAGATGTCGAAGGACCCACCATGGTCAGATCCAGAGATTGATATGAGGCTTTCACCCAAAGCACACCACAAAACATGCTATGAAGGTTCACAATGACACCTTCAAGAAGGGAAGTGGCACCCGAAGGCGTCACCATTATCGTTACTGACTAGGTCCTTAGAGGCTTTTTCCTGAAGCATTCGCATTCAAGACCTCCTCGAAGAATGCTAATCACCGAGTCTAGCAAGAACATGAGCGTGAGACCTCACCACTGTCCTTCAAAGCATGTTAAGCATCCTAACCGGATCCAAAAGACTACCTCCTACGGACGCATCCTCTCACCTCTTGAACTACCGCCAATGGAGGATGATCGATCCATGAAGTCGAACCAATAGCTCCACAACCTCCACCGGCGCCAACCCCTAGGTGTCACATCGCCAAGAAGAATGCATGAGAGGAGCACCATCGAGAGACAGCCCAGATCCGTGCTCCATGCAGCCATCGACCGGTGCAGAATCGAACCACCTCCAGCAATCACATCTCTTGTCCCCTCCACCAAACCCATTCCCACTAGCTGCAACCACCACCATCAAACCCGCCATCACCACCTAGTTGCACACCTAGGTAGCCACTGATTGAGCGGATCCACCTTCCGCTACGGGCGTTAGATCTGGGTGCCAGAACCCAGCTGACTGATGCGCGGACCAAGCAAAGAATAGGAGCATCTCCAAGTTCCATAGCCCTGCCACCCGCCAGTGACAACCGCACGCCCGTTCTCGCCGCCAGCGACCCGTGCCACCTAACGAGGCCCCGCATCCGGCTAAGAAGAGGGCCCCGCACCATCGGACTCCCACACCCGAGGCCAACAAAAAGGTCCCGCCCACCATCACTGCGCGCGCTTAGGACACCAATACCCTACGACAATGGCGAGGGGAGGAGTGAAGGAGTGGAGTGGCGACAGCTAGGGTTTGCTCATAGGCCACCGCAAGAGCGATATAGGGACAATCAAGTTTGTCAACACCTGCCGCGCCCAAGGCCAACACAGCGGCTAACATTATGTTGCGATAGTTTGAAACAATGAACTTTAAATATGCTCTCCCTTAGAAACATCCTTGATATTTCAGGGTGTATAATGATAAATAAGAAACAAAAAGGAACTAGATTTTGTGGAGAGATTTTGCAGAGATGGATGAACAATCTTGTCGTTTATTCCTCTCTTGTTTATGAGAAAACTGTCATGGCTAGCTTTATTAATATCAATAACACTTACATCTTCCACTAAAAACCTAGCAATAAAATCAAGGGGCGAATCAAACCATAAGGAAGGAGAATTATCACGCCCTTCCTGAGCTAGCACATGTGCTACCATATTAGACTCTCCATTACAATGTTCAATAAGAACCTTCCCCAAGTGCTTTAAAGCCCTTCAACAATTATAAAGAATCAGAGCAACCACCATCAAATGTCCACGACTTAAGTTAAGTGCTTCCCCAACAACTATGTTATCCATCTTTATAATTATGTTGTTGCACCGCATACATTGTGTAAGCTTCAACACTTCCAATAATGTTGATGGTTCCATCAAGACAACATGCACAACATGTTCTACTTTTGTTGTCGAGGCTCCAATCAACATACCTCCATGACCTCGGACAACGTACTACACCACAATAGCCTAAGTGATCCTCTTCTGAGAATGAGGCATTCAAAGCATGTTGTCCCGCCAAGGGTTTATTCTAGCGATTCAGACTAGTAGTAGACGCTGGTTTCCTAGCCACACGATCGAAGTTTAATGCAATGACTTGAATTGCATGAGCAGTAGGCAAAGGAGACTGCACACCCTCCTCTTTAGTGACTAGCCTACACTGCCACCATACGTACCAACATGTAACAACAAAACACTCTGCAAATTCAATCGACTCCATATAAGTGTACTGATGGGCAACATCACATAGCATAAACTCAAGCACATGTACCCATATCTACTAGCACACATGTACTACCCAAGAATGTAGCCGGGTTTTTATGCTCAATTTTTCCATTATCTCCTGAGAGCGGCTAGCTAGAACTAAGTAGTGCCGTAAATGATTGCTATAAGTATCAAGCGAATTCAAGAATACTGATTAGTTTCTCTTGCAACAGTTGAATGAAGTCGGAGCGCAGCCATAATAGAATTAGGTTATATGTAGGTGCAACCTCGACGCCTTTAGTTGTGAATCCACTGTGATGTCTCCTTTCCTTTCGACGCAAGTCTGACAGAAAATCATGGAACAGAGTTTTGGAGATAACCAAAAGATGATAGTAACAACTCAGCGCTATCAAAAGGTTCAACGTCATAATATGCTAAATCTCATTAGCTAATGTAGTGGATTTAAAATCAATTCTTGCATTCCCATTTCAAATTAGACTTGACCAACCATTTCAAGTTAATCTTGAAGAAGATGGTACTTGTTCCTCTAATTTCATATAAATAAATAAATTATCCGACTCTCGGAGGACTTCAAATTATAAAGTAAGCACTAGTAAGTTGGTATACTAAGTAGTACCGCATGTAGGTAGTAGTAATTAAGTAAGGCAAAAATAGTTCCTTCAATGAACTACATTGCTAGTGTCAATCTACTGTAGTAAGGTGATGCAAACATTGGCAAAGTAATATTGTCTACTTTGCAACTTTGGAAAGTGGAAACTAAAGTTGGCCCGACTTCTATGATTCATCACCTTACGGTATGGTATATAGCCTTCCTTAAAAGAGGCAAGGTCCTCACACATTAAATTTCGTTTTGAAGGATATCCTATTTGACTTTTATACCATACCTGGGCATCTTATATGATTTCATCTTATCTAAGAGCTCTCCAAACTTTCTCTTGCTCACTCACATTTAAAAAAAAGCATGATTAATATATTCTGCTTCCACTTTGCACACTTGGTAGTGGTCCTCAGTAATACATATATGATAGTTTGCATGGATGGCTATGCATAGAATAACATTATGAAAACAACACCATAAGAAAATTTTAGCTTTACCTGGCAGTTTTAGGCTCCATAATATTTTTTCATATCGGATGAGGAGATGACCCGCCATGACCAACAAAATGTGTACTACTATTCAAATAACAGTCTCCCCCTTGCCTATAATAGCCTGATCTGACGGTGAATACACCGTTTTAGTTAGGTGCCATGCAACATAGTCCCCAGTCTCATGCTCATGGATGGGAAGTTGAAGCATGCGCTCCGCATCAACATGCCAAAAAAATCTCCCGGTTCAATTTCTCATCCCACTCTCCAGACACTAACACAAGCCCTACAACTTTTATCAAAACCCTGTTATCGTGAACTGTCGTAATTTTTCTAGAAGAGCTATTAGGGATCCTGTAGTCATCCCGTATGTTTATATTCGATCCATTTCCCACTCGCCAAACATATACCTTCTTTTTAAAGTATGTATTCATGCCCAGATACTCTTCCCACACATACGGCGAACCCTTCTTCAATTCACAGCTTAGTATGTCATCTAAAGGATACTATTTTGATCGCAACACTCTAGCACATAAAGATTCATAGTTATCAATCAACCGCCAACACTATATTTAGCTAACATCGCCAATTGAAACTATGAATACCACAGAATCCCACGCCACCTCTAACTTTGGAACACATAACCTCCTCTTGAGGGATCAAGCTACCCTGCCACCATATGTACTAGCAACAAAACTCTTGAAATTCAATATGTTTCGTATAAATGTACTGATGCGCAACATCACATAGCAGACAATGAAGCACATGTGCCCCATATCCATCAACACGCATAGCATCTTCTATGATTTCATGTATCCAAGATCTCTCCAAACTTCTCTTGCTCGCACAAATTTGAACAATGCCTGACCAATACATTCTGCTCCCACTTTGCACACTGAACACTGGCCAGTAGTAGATATATTGCTGTTTGCAAGGGTGCACATGCATGGGATAAGACTATGCAAACAATGCCATAAGAAAAATTTAACTTTACCTCACAATTTTAGGCTCCACAACATTTTCCATACCAGATGAGGCGATGATCCGCTATGCCCAACAATTTTTGTGATGCTATTCGTATAACAGTCTTCCCATTGCTTATAGTAGGATGATCCAACGGTGAATACACCATTTTTAGTTAAGTGCCATGCAACATACTACCCATGTCCGGGTTTATTACTCCCATTTGAATTTAAAAATAATATCATTGGAAACTTATTTCAAATACAAATCTACCTATATAATTTTTATGGTATATAACTTATATTTTGCTAATCAAATCTAAGGTCAAAATTCATCACAAAATATGAAGGGGACTAATAAACCCAGACGAGGGTAGTAGTCCTCACTCTTCTATTGATGAATGGAAATTTGGAGCATGCACTCCACACTAATATGGCAAAAATTCTCCTAGATCAAGTTCTCATCCCACTCACCACAAATATTGGTAACTCCTTCAATTGTGTGCTCTGTAATTCTGGAACTGAGGGTACCATTGATCATCTTAATTTTTCTTGCCTTTTCAGTGTTGGGGGTTGGGCCAACGTTGGCACTCATTGGAATCCGAGTCTATTTCGGATTGAGGCTATCCAATCTGCCAAGCTGGTTTTCACTGGAGAGCTCTTCTTTGATAATATTGGTATTGTTGCCAATATTTGGAAGGTATATTCATGCACATAAATCCAACAACTAGAGCTTGGCAGGAAAGGATTAAAGCTGGTCTTGTTTGGCTTAAATATAGAGTTGATCCCCATCTTTGGGAATATATCACCCTGCTTGCTTCATCTTTGTGAGAGTCCCTCTCCATCTTGGCCCCCTGACCTGTTGTAGTAGTTACTTTTGCTCTTATATTGTTGTCTTTAATTTCTTCTTATCCTTGAGGGCTCCCCTCTTGGATTGTACAAATGTAAAGAAAACTCTTTTGTTTAATGTAACACAATAGAAATCTTTCTTACTATTTCTAGCTTAAAAAAAACCAACACACACAGGGTCCATAAGTTCATTCACTTTTGTGAAAACTCGGTTACCTTTATATGTCACAATTTTTCTAGAAGAGCTATTAGGGATCCAACAGTCATCCCATATGTTTATTTCAATCCATTTTTCACTCGTCAAATACACTCTTTTTTCAAGATTTGAATTCCGTCCCAGATAATCTACCACACATATGAGTTACGACGTACCTCTCTTCAATTCACAACTTACTATGTCGGGTGAAGAACAATATTTTGACCGCAACACTCTACTAGCACATAAAGATCCATTGTTTGTTATCAACAAGCCTCCAACGCTGTTTAACAAATATCGCCAAATTGAAATCATAAATACTATCACCGAATCTCACACAACCTCTACCTGTTGGAACACAAATCTTGCCGTTCATTCGAGCAAAAAGGGCAGAGAAACCTTGAGGAGCTGAGGCACAAAGCTTGACTCGGATGTGACGATATGACATGACCCTCCCCGCGGCACGTGCGGTTGACCCACGAAAGTACTGCCCCGCTCTCCATCCAACGCCATACCCACCCACCTCGCTTACATCGGAGCCCACGCCCCGAGCCCAACACCGTCGCCCCACCGGTCAGTTATATAAACCAGCCCCTCAGGGCAGCGCGGCGGGTAGGGTTAGCATTTGCGCGTGGGCGCCTCCAAAGAACCACTTGTAGTTCTTCTCCGCAGCCAAAATCAATGATTTGGGGAAACACCGGGAGCGGCCGCCGCAAAACAGCACCCGTTCTTCCCACCGTCTAATCCCCCAATTCTTCCTCGCAGCAAGCTGCTCGATCTCGCCGATTCCAGGTTAGTGTCCCCGCGCATCGCCCCCCTAATTCGTTCCATTTCGCCTCGAATTGTTTACCCCGCTCGTTTCGTTCTGAAATTCGCGAAATTCGAGCTCGTTCGATCACGATTAGGGATTCCCCATTTGGGCTTCCGCGCAGATTCGCCGCGCCCGTCTGATTCCCGGATCGGGAAGCAATCCTCGAGCGAGGTGGCCTGAATTTCTTTTAACTTCGTTGTCTGATTTCGCAGGCGGGCTCTTCCGACCTCGTGTGATTATTGCCGTTTGTCGAGGGTTAGCCGGCGATTAGCGAAGGCGCTGGGTGTTCGTCGGTCGTCTAGGGTTTGCTCTCCGTGAAGCTGTTTGATTGGGTTTCGGGGGTCGCCTGCATTTCTGTTGATTGGGTTTGGAGGTGGTGAGCCAAGATGCAGACTCGTCAGAAATTCGCTCGTGTGGACACCCAGGAGCTGAAATCCCGGATCGCCAAGAAGCTGGGCCATCAGCGGGCCGAGCACTACTTCAACAGCCTCAAGAAATTCCTGAGCTTTAAGCTCAACAAGGATGAGTTTGACAAGATTTGCTTGAGTGTGTTGGGCAAGGAAAATATCAAGCTTCATAATTTCCTCATTCGGTCAATCCTCAGCAATGCTTCCTTGTCCCTTGGACCGCCTAGTAAGCAGACGGTGACCGGTAACTCACAGACTAGCATGGTGTCCAATGGGCCACTGGGCAATGGCGCTCTGCCGGCGAAGATGGGGCGGTCTATCACTAGCAGGGATAGGAAGTTCGCTGATAGGCCAAGCCCCCTTGGTCCCCATGGGAAGGCGCCTCATGGTCATGGAGGCGAAGTGAGCAACTCCTGCGACATACCGAGATCTAGGGAGCAACAGAGTACCCTGGAGTTTGTTTCATCAGGGAGCAAGGTTCTGTTGGAAGTTGTCTCTGTAGAAGATGGGGAGGAGGTTGAGCAAGTGCGCAGTAGCCCAGCGTGTGTTCAAAGTCGGAGCCCCATCAGAGCTCCGTTGGGGATTCCGTTGGGGATTCCAAAGGCTCACACTCCTCAGCCTTCTACCTCTTACAGTTATGAAACATGCTCTAATAATGAGGAGTTGCCAGATACTCGGTCATTGTGGAATGTACTTCAGCACAGATTGCAAGCACAAGGCCTGAATGTATCCATGGAGTTTGCTCATGTACTGAATTCTGGGTTGAACTCACATTTAACTCGCTTGCTCAAGTCTTCTTTGGATGTCGCTAAAGCAAGGGGAAATGGAACAAGGATACCTCAAGCAAATGGAAGAGCAGGTCCTTCATGGAATGGTGGACAGAACCATGGCTTTCCTCCAGAATCAGGCCAGTTCTACCAAGCTTCGTTACAAGATGTTAAGGTAGCAGTGGAGTCCAACCGTCAGTTATTGAGTTGTGACCATTCCAAGCAGCATGAGAAGCTTAGCTTTCGTCTTATGGACCAGTGAAAGTCACAAATGCAATTTTGTTGTCTGTTAGCAAATACTATCTTGACCGTATACCCTGTCTGTTATGTTTCTGCCGGCCCTGCCGCGAAACTACAGTTAGATTAAGCTGAGATGAATGAACTTGGAATAGTAGGATCAAGTTATACATCCATGATTCTTGGACTTTGTATGTGTAAGTGAACTTTAATAACAAGTGCCTTCGCACACATAGAAAAGATCTGTCATTGTGTCTTTGCTTCATTTAAATGTTAATGTTAGCTTGTACTGGCTGAAACAAGTAGCTAATGCATCAATGACTGTTTGCAATATTGTGTTATGTTCCTGAACCTGAACTTTCCTGTTGCCTGCATTCAGATTTGAAATATCGAATGAGTGGTTTAGCCTGGTAACCAAATGCCATGTGAAAATGCTATTAGACTAGGGTTGTTCTCCATGCTTGCGTGCTACAGGATATATATATCAGTTTGACTGTTCTGAGCCTTAATTTGCGTGCTAATAAGGATACCTTGCTACTTGTTGTATGATTGTATCCCAATGTCTTCAGCAAGAGGTGTAGTTCGAACATTTTAAGCTTGAACTCGACAAACTTGTTACCTAGAGCGAGCGAAAATCCTGTCTTTAAGCTCGTAAGTTATTAGCTCCTTAAACTCACCATGCTTGTTAAGAAATTTGTAAGCGATATGGAACAAAAGAAGGGACAGCAGCAAGACAATACAAATATAATTATGCGCAAATATATTTGGTAGACATTCATTCATGTTTCAACCAACCCTTTAACACGGGAGTTCAAACATCAAAGTTCACACAGCAAACATCCAACATCTGATATAGTCATCTCAAAACGAAAAATCTGTCTGATATGGTGTATGATGCAATGCTGGGCTGGACTTAGATTGGATTGGAATTAATGTGTTGTGGGCTAGCCTGTGGACTGTAGCAGAAACTCTCGAAGCTTATCGAGTCCCAAGGAGTAACTCGTTAGCTCGCTTGTTAGTCACACTTAACGAGGAAAATCTGGAGCTCGCGAGTTCAAGTTAAATGGGCTGAGCTCTTCACAGCTCGACTAGCTGACAAGTTTTGAGTTTTAATTCCAGGCATAGCTAGGTGTGGTGTTAATATCTCACCATGATGGTTTCCAGAGAGAGGAAAACTAGCCAGATGGTTTCCACAGAGATCAAAAGAGCACTTTCGCTTTGCATGCTCATTTTGACGCTTCTCATCCATTTTCAACATTTGTCACTAAGGTACACATATGTGGAAGTTCAGTGACTCCCCGATGCAATTTATTAAATGAGTTATGGGGAAACATGTTACTCATATCTTCTGCTCCAGGTTAGCTGCTTTCCATTATTTTTTGTTTTTTCATTTATGCTCAAACTACTTTTGCTTTGTCTAGGGTACATGAACTACTTTGTTGATTGATCTATAACAATACCATTGATACTAGATTACCTTGTTCATCAGTTGTTTCACCCCTGCATCATCTCAACACGAAAAGGCTATACGAGTGAGTTATATAAATTATGCAATTTTAAAACAAAATATCAACGCTTTTTGTTGATGCTATGACCTTAATGATTGGGCCCGACATCCATAACAAAAACCTTTGTCATGCCTTCACAGGTTGGACCCGGCAACATCGGAGGGCGTAGCTCCTCCTTGAAGGCCTTGCCGTAAAAGAAAACAAAGGAAATGGCGACTTACCTGTATGTTTCTTTTCTCATATTTGTCATGGTTATGCCATTATTTTCTACATCATGTACTCTGCTTGTAAGTAGATGCGTTGGTCTCATTGTGTTGTACCTTTCTCAATATAACTAGCATGGTGGCGGCAGAAGTACTTCGTATTTATTATTATATTTGTGCATGTTCTTTTCTTTCCATAACCCTCTCGTTGCAAATTACACGTGTTTTAGACATGGATACATCCCTAAAAGGTTAGCTGCTTTACTGTAGCTCTTTTTTTTACCAATTATGCTCAAACTGATTTTCCTTTTTTAGGGTACACGAACTACTTTTGGTGATTAATCTAAAAAACTACTTTACTGTTGTTGTTCTTTGACTGTTTCAACAGAATATATGAGTGAGTCCTACAAATCATACAAAAGAAAATATCAAGCCTTTCTGCTGATTCTCTGGTCTTAATTGGTTTGATCCGGCATCCAGAATGAAAATTAATGTCTTGACCTTCACGGATTGTAATCGACAATGTCGGAGCATTAGCATATCTCCTTCAAGACCTTGCCCCAAACGACCTAGTCATAGGTGTTTTTTGTTGTATATTTGTCATGTTTCTTTCATTGTTGTTGTCTATCTCGTAGACCATTCTTGTATGTAGACATTTTGGTCTCATTCGCTGTATCACTTTTAATAGAACTAGCATGGTGGCACTCGTATTGGGGCATCATCTTTAATGTCTCTATAAAGATAATATATAAATTAATGACCAACAAACTCTCAAACCTTCCATTCTAGTAATCAACACTTACTTTTTACTCCTCCTTCGATACTCATGTCGGTGCCTAATAAGTCATATTTTCATATCACTCCTAAGAAACTATGTACATTTACTTATATAGTAATTGTCCATAAAGCATAAGATGGTAAGTGAAGCTATACTTTTTTTATTGGGTTCCAATGGTGTATCTATCCATCGCATTTGATCAGTATTCCTTTGTGCTATGCATTAGAGTAGTATCAGTGTATATACTATATAGTGATGACTAAGATATTTAATGTGTAACATTTTGTTTATAGTTGACTAAGAGCAACTCTAGCAGAGTTGCCACATTGGCAGCCACCATAACACGCCCTCCGTAATATTATGGAGGCCGCCGAGGCATAGCGCAGACTTAGAGTGCCCCACCACGTCGATGGAGAATGATATGCACGGGGTACATGCATATGTGATGAATCAGTTCATCCTCCTACACAACCTTCAGCATGCCACAACGATCTCACTCCTCTTCGGCGATGAGGGTGACCTCACCATGCGCTTCTTCATCCTCCGAGAGTGGCACCCAGTCCGGCCGTGGGGTAATTGACATGGTGTGAGCAGGGAGGGATGTGGAGGCTGGGGGCGGCGGGAATATGAGCCAGCACAGTGAGGCGATGACCTTTTTATAGCCATGGGCAGCGGGAAAACGTGGCAGCTGGTGGGAAAAAGGGGCGAAAACGTGACGGGTGGAGGGAAAACATGGCGGGTGAGGCGCGCGGGTAGTTGGCACGTGATGGCACCATTAATTTGCCCGCTTCCCTGTGATATGGGTGTATGTCCGTTTGCGCCATTGACAGAGAGAGAAGAATCAAAGATACGGTCCAAAATGGAAGCACCAGTAGCATAGAAGAAAGGGCCAAGATGCCATGTACAACACTGTCGTGGCAGCTCCAATGCCCTCAACAGAAAGACAAACAAAGAACTAGCCAACTACTCGCTACATGATCACCCATTTACAAACCCAAGTGACCGGACTAGGCATGCCACTCTCCAGTCCACCCCCTCTCCCTTAATTTTGCACAACACCGTCAATGCCGTCATGAAAGGATCTAATCGGTTATCTAGAGGGGTGGGGGTCAATAGGCGACTACAAATTTTAAATTAATTGTCAATCTTAGGGTAATGCTAATAAAGTAGGTTTTCTAGATATACAACTAGTTAAGAACAACCTATATGACTAGCAAGCAAGCAACAAGATATGCTAGGCAACAAACTAAATAGCAAGCCAACAAGCCTACATGGCAAATAAGGTGTGGGAAAGGATTAACCACAAGTGAGTCGAGAAAACGGATTTTATCCCAAAGTTCATACTCTTTGGGGAGTGCTAATTTCCATTGGAGAGGTGCCGAAGCCAAGGCTCTAGAGCGCCACCAAGTGCCTCACCTTATTCTTCCTTCGAGTCATCCTCAACGGATGAGGCTCGAATCACTCGGGGTTCGCTTTGGCACCATAGCTTTCCTTCAGAATCAGGCAAGGGGAAATGGAAGGAGGATACATCAAGCAAATGGAAGAGCAGGTCCTTCATGGAATGGTGGACAGAGCCATAGCTTTCCTTCAGAATCAGGCCAGTCCTACCAAGCTTCGTTATAAGATGTTCAGGTAGCAGTGGTCCAACAATCAGTTTTTTTGGCAAACAACAGTCAGTTATTAGGCTGTGATTATCCCAAGCAGCATGAGAAGATTACCTTTCGTCTTATGGAACAGTGAATGCCACAAATGCAATTTTGTTGTCTATTAGCAAATACTATCTTGACCCTATAGTCTGTCTGTTATGTTTCTGTTGGTTGTGCAAGGAAACTACAGTTAGATTAAGCTGAGATGAATGAACTTTTTTTAGAGAAAAGGCATACACCCGACTTTATAAATAAAGCCACCATGCAGAGTAACAGCAGAACATCCATGATTCTTGGACTGTATGTCTAAGTGAACTTTAATAGCAAGTGTCTTTACACACATGGAAAAGATCTGTCATTGTGTGTTTGCTTCATTTAAATGTTAATTTTAGCTTGTACTGCTGGACTTTTGATTGCTCCCACAGTTGAGTAACTCGTATTATTATGCCTGCAGTCACGCCATTGTTGTTTCAGTATTATAACTTTAGTATCTGGGCTAGTGTTCTGCTAGTGGTCGAATTTAAACATTCATTTACTTCAATGCTTGATCTTGCCACACTTATAGGCTATAACCTACAGTACACAATAATTTATTCCTGCAGTCATACTGACAATCAATTCGTAAGTACTCCCTCTCTAACAAAATGTAGACATTTTTAACAATTGTATGTGAAACAAAAACGTCCTATATTTTGTTATAGAGGTGGAGTAATAGTTTCAATGAATTTTTGTTAAGCCCCTGCTGATTTGAATCTTGATGTGTAATATTGCTGTTGCAGTTTCTCCTTTCTATCATCTTCTATAGTGTACGATGCAGTGCTGGGCTGGACTTCGATTATATTCGAATTAATGTCTTGTGGGCTAACCTGCGGTAGAAAATTTTCCGAGCTTATTGAGTCTCGAGGTCTAACTCGTAAGCTTGCTTGTTAGTTACACTTAACGAGTAAAATCTAGAGCTCCCGAGTTCAAGCTAAATGAACCAAGCTCTTCACAACTTGAGTAGCTCGCAAGTTTCGAGTTTTAATTCTAGGCCTAGTTAGGTGTGGTGTTAAGAGAGGAAAACTAGCCACGTGCGTTGTGAATTGTGACCTTTGCGTGCTCATTTTGACGCTTCTGATTTATTTTCAACATGTGTGACTAAAGTACACATATGTGGCAAGTTTAGTGACCATCGATGCAATTTATTATATGAGTTATGTGGAAACAAAGGGAATCCTTTATCTTTTTCTAGGATGATGAAGTTGTTATTTTGTGGAAGATGTTACATATATTGTGCTCCGGGTTTTGTCTTTTCATTTATGCTCGAACTAATTTTGCTTTTTTAGGGCACATGAACTACTTTGTTGATGAATCTATAAAACTACTATTGACGGCGCGAGTGTTCTAGATTACCTTGTTCGCCACTTGTTTCTCCCCTGCACAACAACAACAACAACAACAACAACAACAACAACAACAACAACAACAACAACAACAACAACAATGAAGCCTTTAGTCCATTTAGGGTAGGCTAGAGATGAAACCCATAAGATCTCGCAAGCAACTCATGGTTCTGGCGTATGGATGGCAAGCTTCCATGCAACTAGTCCTCTGGTGATACTCCACTCCTTCAGATCTCTCTTTACGGACTTCTCACATGTCAAGTTCGGTCTACTCCGACCTCTCTTGACATTATCAGCACGCTCTAGCCATCCGCTATGCACTGGTGCTTCTAGAGGCCTGCATTGAATATGCCCAAACCATCTCAGACGATGTTGGGCAAGCTTCTCTTCAATCGGTGCTACTCCAACTCTATCTCGTATATCATCATTTCAAAGTCTGTCCTTTCTTGTGTGGCCAAACATCCACCTCAACATGCACATCTTCACCACATCTAACTGTTGAACATGTCACCTTTTAGTCGGCCAACACCCAGCGACATACAACATTGCGGGTCGAACCACCATCCTATAGAACTTGCCTTTAAGCTTTTGCGGCACTCTCTTGTCATAAAGAATGCCAGAAGCTTGGCGCCACTTCATCCATCCGGCTTTGATTCGATGGTTCACGTCTTCATCGATATCCTCATCCTTCTACAACATTGACCCCAAATATCGAAAGGTGTCCTTCTGAGGCACCACCTGTCCATCAAGGCTAACCTCCTCCTCTTCCACATGCCCAGTAGTACTAAAACCGCACCTCATGTACTCGGTTTTAGTTCTACTAAGTCCAAAACCTTTCGATTCAAGGTTTGTCTCATAGCTCTAACTTCCTATTGACCCACGTCCGACTATCATCGACTAGCACCACATCATCCACAAAGAGCATACACCATGGGATATCTCCTTGTATATCCCTCGTGGCCTCATCCATCACTGTTGGAGTAAATGACCACGGATAGCCTCATCAGCTCCCATTGGTATTTCAAGACATCGGGGCCGACTGCGCCCCTCACACCTCTCGGACGAACGACTGCTTCCTTGGGCCGGCTGGACCAAGCGACCGGCTGCTAGAAGGCGGCAGGATACCGGAAGGCGGCTATGTGGTGGCTGGCTTCTAGCGGGCGGCCCCTCATGGCCTTAAAGTTTGCACCTACATAACTACGACGGGACGGGGCGTGGTCATAGTGCAACCTGCCACCCTCGAATCCCAGGCTGAGCGCGGGTACAGTACGAGCGTACCTGGAGGACGCCCGCCATCCGGCGGGATACTGTAGCCACGCTGCCCGTGACATCACCTACCACCTAGGGAGCTATGCTCCCACGATGACCTGTCGGTACGGCCCGCAGGCGGCGGGCCCTACGTGACAACGAGCTCCAGAAGGCGGCAAGTCTCCAGAAGGTGGTGACGGGGGCGGGCCGACTCCCACCAGGCGGCTCCCCCACCTCAAAGTCTGTGTGCCATTAACCAGAGGAAACGAGGAATGGATACAGAGAACGCCCACCAGGCGGTGGTACTGTAGCCATGCTTCCCCTGACAAAGCATCTATCATCAGTAGCGAGGCTACAATGGGGGGTGATCAACAGACCCACAAGCGACGGGCACAGCCTGTCAGCTGAGTACACGACAGCCGGCGGGACCCACCAGGCAGTGGGCCCCAGCAGCCGGCGGAGAAGCCGGCGTTTAGAGAGACTGACGGTCAGGTCCCACACCTTACCATTGTACCCCTAGGGGGTAGGCCTATATAAACCCCCCAGGTCACCCATGCAAAGGGTTTAGAACCTTAGCACACACACATACATATAGAGAGGGGAAGAAAGGCTAGCCTCGCTCATCTTCCTCCTCTAGCCAAATAGCTCAAGGAGCAATCTTGTAGCTACCCTGTTGAGATAGTGATCATGCGGAGACCCCGCAAAACAGGACTAGGGGTGGTATCTCCTAAGAGAGCCCCGAACCTGGGTAAGATTCGCCGGCTTAGGCGTTCTCGCTCACTCCCTCCTCTAGAGCCCGGCGACGTACTCTTGGCCCTCTCCATGATAAGCCACCCCTTGGCATATGTCGCACCACAATCCCGACATTTGGCGCCCACCGTGGGGCTAGGTGCACCGTTGTCCAGAAACACGTTCTGGACGGGAACCCTTTTCCTTCCCAGCAAACGCAGCCAGCCCGGCACCGGATGGCGTCTGCGTCAACACGCTGCGCGGCGCAGAAGCCGCTTGCGCCGCGAGCACTCTTGCTGACCTCATCGGCGAGATCCGTGTCTCTGATGAGCCGGCACCTGACGAGGGAGCAGTCCGCTCTGAAAGCTGCTTCGTCGACCTCCTTGGCAAGATCGACATCACCAACGAGCCAGCCTTCGACAAAGAGTCAGTCGGCTCCACCGACCCGATGCTTGTCGACTTCGACGTAGCATCCCCCGATTCCTTCCCCGCCAACGTGGTGATCATCGACGACCCGCTCCGTCCTGCGATCAGCGACGCCAGGGCCAGCACCGTCACGGAGGTGCTGGTCATCAGTCACGATGGAGCTTCTGGCGGAGCCGGCCAGGACCCGCTGCGGGCGGCAATGGGGGACCTGTCTGCGCCCATCGCGGCAGACGCTAACGGCGAGACGCTGGAGGCCTGCCGCGTCACACTCGTCGAGAGCGCCAAAAAGTTGGCCACCATGAGACGTCTCACTGAGGCCTACCAGCGTGAGATGGACCGCGCTGTATGCGGCACGCCAGCTGCTAGCGAGCCCAGCCGGATGGGCACCGTTCGGCAGCGGAGCACGACCGTCGCCAGCATGTTGGGGGTGGACCGCCCTGTCTACGCCACGCCTTTGGAGAATCTGCATGCTGCCCAGGCGGCACCAGACGAACTGGATCACCTAGGGGGTGATGAGCGACGCTGCATGATGGAGCGCGTCCAACAGCTCCTTGACGCGACTGCCACGCAGCAAGAAGCCATTCGCCGCGTGGTGGAACCCGACCCGCATGCCGAGAACCTCCCCTCCCGCCGAGAACATGGCATGACCTCCCGGACGCCGACAGGCGGCGCCCGCGACCGAAGAGACCCAGTGCCGGCTGCTAGCCACAACCGGATGCGCATCACCATCGAGCGCGACCAGGATGGTCGCCCTCGAGCAGTCGAGCAGCGGGGTGATCATCCGCTTCCCCCATGCTGGGAGAGGCGCGTCTCCTCGCCGGCTGTTGATCACCCAACTCTTGGCGACCGGCTAGGCCGCCGTGAGGGAATCGGAGAAAACGACTCCCGCCACCGGATCGATCGCCTGGCTCGATCCCTTGCACTTGAAGAAGAAGATCCGATCAGCCCGCCTTGTTTCGGCCCCCGCATTCGCGACGAGCCCTTCCCCCAAGGGTTCTCGCTCCCTCGAGGCACTCTCAAGTACAACGGCTCCGTGAAGCCGGAAGATTGGCTGGTTGACTACTCCACCGCCGTCAGCATAGCAAACAGCAACAAGCACTTGCCGTGAAGTATGTTCCCCTCATGCTCCAGGGCATAACCCAGACATGGTTGAACAGCCTCAAGCCCTATAGCATCAACAGCTGGGTGGACTTCGCCGAAGTCTTCATTCGCAACTTCACTAGCACCTACAAGCGGCCACCCAAGTCTCGCCAGATCTCCCTGTGCGTCCAAGGCCCCGCCGAGTCCACCCACGACTACTTAACGCGGTGGACCGAACTGCGCAACTCCTGCGAGGGGGTGCATGAGGTGCAAGCCATAGAATACTTCACTGCCGGGTGCCGAGAGGGCGCCCTACTCAAACATCGACTCCTCTGCGATGAGCCGGTTACACTCGACGAACTGCTAATATAGCAGACAAGTACGCCACTGCCGACTCCTCCATGAAGTCGAACTCCGAGTGGACGCATCTGGGAAAGTGCTCCCTCCAGCTGCTCAGACGCAGGCTGGTGATAACAGTCGATGACAGTAGCAGAATGACAACAAGCGCAAGGCCCCGCAGCCAGCTTCTACCAGCCGGCAAGTGGGGCCACTAGAAGATCAATAGCCAAAGGGACAACCTGGCCCCAAGCGTCAAAAGGGCGGCAAGCCTGCTTGGCTGCCCGCCTTCTCCTATGAGCAAACCCTCGATGCTCCCTGCAAGTTCCATAGTGGCGCGAATACATCCAACCACACCACCCGGAAATGCCACTGGCTCACCCGAATCGCCAAGGGCGAAGGACTGCTGAGAGAGTCCTGGATTAAGGGGTCCTCGGGCATCCGACCTATTATCCATGGGCCGCACTGATGGGTTGTGAAGACATGAAGGCCGAAGACTGTAGCTGTGTCCGGATTGGACTCTCCTTGGCGTGGAAGGCAAGCTTGGCGACCGACTATGAAGATTCCTTCTTATGTAACCGACTCTATGTAACCATAGATCCCCCCCCCCCCCCGATATCTATATAAACCGGAGGGGTTAGTCCGGAAAGGGGATATTCGTTACCATAGTCATACAGGCTAGGCTTATAGGGTGTAGCCATTACGATCTCGTGGTAGATCAACTCTTGTAATACTCATATTCATCAAGATCAATCAAGCAGGAAGTAGGGTATTACCTCCATAAAGAGGGCCCGAACCTGGGTAAAACATCGTGTCCCCCGTCTCCTGTTACCATCGATCCTAGACGCACAGTTCAGGACCCCCTACCCGAGATCCGCTAGTTTTGACATTGATATTGGTGCTTTCATTGAGAGTTCCACTGTGCCATCGACGAAAGGTTCGATGGCCCCTTCAATCATCTATAGTGACGCTGTCCAAGGAGAAACCTTCCTCCCTGGACAGATTTTCGTGTTTGGCGGCTTCGTACTGTGGGCCAACTCGCCTGGCCATTTGGAGCAGATCGATAGCTACAACCCTGGCCACCAGGTCAGATTTGGAAGCTTGAACTATGTTGCAAATATCCGTGGAGACTTGATCTTCAATGGATTTGAGACTACGGCGATCGCTCCCCCTCGCTCCGATGAACATGACCTAAATCTGTCATCGGACCAGGTTCTGGAGATGGTTCCTATAACTGCTACGACCTTAGATCCGGAGCAGTTTGCACCATTCGAAGCCACAGAGTCCACGGCGTTGGAGCCGCACACAAACTCAACACCAGGCAATATCGGCGTCAATGGAATTTCGGACTCGTTTCTGACTATAAGTGCCGAACCTTGCGCGCTCCCGGAGACCAAGCTGGATCGGTTATCAATCATCGAGTTCAGCGTCGTAGATGTCTTCCAACACCCGCCCTTCGGTGATGTGCTGAATTCGTTGAAAAACCTGTCCCTGATGGGGGACTCACGGCCGAACTATGTCCGGTTCGAGCTAGAGGCTGACAATGGAGAATTTCGCTTCCCACCCGCCACCCACTTCATAGCCACTGTCGAGGACTTAACCGACATGCCCGCTTCTGGCTCCGAAGACATTGACGGCATAGACGACAATGCCGATAAGGAGCAAGGCGAAGACCCTCCAGTCATCAGGCGTGGGACGGCCACCCCTTCATACGACATGTACATGATCGATACACTTAAAAAGCCTCGCAACAAGGACAAGGGATATCCAGTTAAAACTCCTGAGACACAATCTATGTTCCGGCGCCCCAAACACTGCCCCAAGTCACGCCGTAGCAACGATGGCGCTGGAGAAAATAGTACTCCAGACGACGCCGAAAGCAATGAAGACCCCGTGGGAGCAATATCCGAGCAGGAGGAACAGGAAAACGGGCAAGCCAGCCCCGATGAACAGGCTCTGCTCAGCGACGGTTTGGAGGACGACAACTACCTTTCGCTCTTGAAAGATGAGGTAAGCCTCGGCGACAAAGACTTCATCGTACCCAAAGAGCCCCTCGAGCAGGAGCGCTTCAAGCCCAGGCTGATAGCTACGGCAAGGAGCCTGAAAAAGAAGCAGCAGCAGCTTCAAGCTGACCAAGACCTACTCAACGACAGATGGACCGAAGTCCTGGTCGCCGAAGAATATGGCCTTAGTGGCCTAGCCAAAAGCTACCCAAAGCACAAATTGCTATACCAGTCCGATGACGGGGCGTTGGAGCCCATACCATCGTCACACAATGCGGCAGGTCGCCGACAACTCTGTCCGGATAAAGAGGCAACTCAAGACGAACACCAGACCTCCCCACCTCGCCGTAAAGGAAAGAACAACGCAGGTCATGATTACCCAGACAACCTGCAGAGGGACTTGGACAATAGAGCAGGAAACGCAAGACCGATCTACGGATCGCGAAGCATGCTTCGACACGCGACGATGGCTACCTATTCGGACGTGTCAAACCTCGCCACGCCTGATCCGAGAACCGCAAAGGGACCCCTTCAGAGTTACGTTGCAGTGTGGCCCAACATAGAGGCGCCGCACACCCGCTTTGCTTTTGATGAAGTAATGGATCATGAATTCCCCGAAGGATTCAAACCCGTCAATATTGAATCATACGACAGAACAACCGATCCCGTAGTATGGATTGAGGACTTTATTCTCCACTTCCACATGGCACATGGAGACGACCTCCACGCCATCAAATACCTCCCACTAAAGCTCAAAGGGCCAGCTCAACACTGGCTAAATAGCCTGCCCGAAAATTCCATCGACAGCTGGGAGGACTTGGAAGAAGCCTTCCTTGACAACTTCCAAGGTACATATGTCTGGCCACCCGATGCCGATGACTTAATTCACATTGTCCAACAGCCCAGAGAATCATCCAGGGAGCTCTGGACTCGGTTCTTAGTCAAAAAGAACCAAATCGTCAACTGTCCGGATGCGGAAGCCCTTGCGGCTTTCAGACACAGCGTCCGTGACGAATGGCTTGCATGCCACCTCGCCCAAGAAGGACCTAAATCCATGACAGCCCTCACTGCTCCGATGACCCGCTTTTGCACGGGAGAAGACAGCTGACTCGATCGTAGAAGCAATAGCGCCAGCAACTAGGGCACCTCCGAAATCTGAGACGGCAACGGCAAGCCACGAGGAAGCAAAAAACAACAGTCGCAATGACAATGAAAGATTAGGCGACAAAGTGGTCAACACCGGATTCAGCAACCCCAAGCCCGGTCAGCGGAAGAAGCCATTCAAGGCAAATCGAGACGAACCATCCAACCTGGACAGGATAATGGACTGACCCTGCCAGATTCATGGCCACCCCAATAAACTAGCTAATCATACCAACAGAAACTACCGGGTCTTTAAACAGGCCGGCAAGCTCAACGCCGAATATAGGGGGAGGAGGCCGCCAAGCGACAGGGATGACGGAAAGGTTCACCAATGAAACACCGGGGGTCAGAAGCAGTCTCCATCGGAGGATCAACTACTCCTAGAACGGAAATAGCAATCCGACTTCTGCCGCCCACTCCGTACACCTACAAAGTTTGTACCACGCATACATCATTACGCACTCAAGATACCACGGGCATTAGTGGAAGCACAATACGGACAAGCCTGCAAGCACTCCAGTAACTTTTATTATTATTATTATTTATTTTCTTTTTATTTCTTCCTTCGCTATCCTTTAAAAACATGTGACGAACAGGATAAACATCGGAAACTGGCTCTATCAGAGTCTGGATCCGTACACTCACCTAAGGGGCTATTTCCATCAAGGATTCCCCCCACCGAGGACTGGCGGCGCAGACGTGCGACAAGAGGTCCAAAATAACTTTTTGTAGACCGGACTCTATATTTATCAAGCCTGTACTATGCCTGTTCCTCCGCCTCCAACCCGAGCATATCAAATAGCCGGGAGGATGGCTTTTATACATATATCATAAGTAATCATTGGCATATCACTCAGTTCCCATTAAACAATATCCGAACTAATCATCCGCATTGTTTCCCCAACAAATATGGCTCCTATGGTTATTTCATAGAAATACCTTGGCATAACCTGCCAGTGGCTTGGTGTGGGAACAAATGAGTTGCCAGTAAAAGTCTGAACAACTCTATAGCATACTTCGGCATCGCAAGTTTGGCCTTATATGTATCGGCTCCGAATCATTGTCTTGGGTCAATAGTTGGGTTGCCCGGCTCCTGTGCTTGCTACCCTATGTTCTGCTCTATCAGCTAGGGTAGTAAAGGGAGAACTACTGCGATTGTGCCCTGGTCTAAACCAGACGAGCACCTCAGTAGAGAAAGCCGAAAACTGACTTTCATGATGCGGCGTGAGCTGGTCAACCACTAGACGACTTCTTGGAATCTTTAGCGATTCTCCGTGTCACACGAGGAATCTTTTTCAGATCAAATATGTAAGGCACCATAGGCCACATACATACCAGGGGCTATGTCGTAGCCCCATAATAAAACTCCTATGGCTAAGTGAAAGCGTTAACGCCCTACAGTACAGTTGCCTGGTTCGCCGCATTATCACCTCCTTCATGGACCAAGACGTTGGATAAAGAGTGATTAAATGCCTTTTCGAACACCCCCGTACTTCCTACGAGGGGGCTGAAGCCGACAACTGGAAAACTTTCAGATTATATCAAAACGGCCGCACCGGAGGAATTCAAGCTTTCAAGTAAAACATAAATAGATTAACTATAAAATTGTCTTTTACAATTTTCATACTCCTCACTCGAACATTATGTCTTTCAAGCACCGACCCTCTACAAAGCGGGCGGCCTCTAGGACGTCCTCAAAATAATGCTCCGGTTCCGGGCGGTCCTTGCCTTTGGGTGGACTCTTCGTCGCAACATCGATGGCCTTCATCTTCCCCCAGAATGTTTTGACTCGGGCAAAAGCCATCCGCGCACCCTCAATGCACGATGATCGCTTCACAGCATTGATACGGGGCACCGCATCAACAAGCCTCTGCACCAAACTGAAATAGCTATTCGGAACAGGCTCAATTGGCCACAACCGGATTACGACATCCTTCATGGCAGCGCCAGATATCCTATGAAGTTCGGCCCATTGGGACATATGTTCATTGAGCAACAGAGGGTGCTTTGATGCGCCAAACTGTGACCAAAAAACCTTCTCCGTTGCATATCCATCTCGCGCTTGGTAATACTGCACCGCATCGGCAGAACTCTTCGGCAAGTCCAAGAACTCGTCCGGAGAACTCGGTACTTGGTTAAGCTGGGCATAGTTCGGGTCACCGAACTTAGTTTGCAGCAGAATGGGCTTTCCAGCTGCAATCTCCCTCGTCTGTCGAACCTCCTCATGGGCTGCTCTGGATTCCGACCGCGCTGCTCTCGCCTCTTGTAAGGCCTTGTCCAGATCAGCCGTTAAGGCTTTACTCTCCTTCTCTAGAAATTCACACCATCCGGTAGCATTCTCCAGTTCGAGCGTCATAGTGGATATCTTCTCCTCATCTTGGCGCCGTGCAACTTGTTCGGCTTTTAATTTAGCCGATGCCTTTTCGGCAGCAGCATTACTACGACGGGCATGCTCCTTGGCCCGGGCCAGCTCCGCTCGAAGAACTTCAGTGGCGGCAGCACCATCTGTAGCCATGCATATTCCAGCATCTAAATCTCAGCATCATGCTTATACCACAAAAATGTATGAGGATTGCCCTGAATACATATTCATTAAAGCAAGATCATCCCCTGCCACATCAACCTTCCGCTGCAAATCGGCAATTTCCATAGTCCAAGAAGCGGCCAAGGGGGAAGCAGCCTGTGTTCAAAGTTGATCAAGTTAGTCCTCAAACGATCCTTTTCGATCCTCCGTTTTGCTTCCCAGTGGAAGCCAACCCTAGTATCAGGGGCTACTACCTATACATAGGCGCATCTTTGCAAATGAAACATAGCTGAAAACATTATGTCACAAACCTCGAAGCCCTTCAGTAAGCTCATGAAGGCTTCATTTAATACGCTCTTCGCGGACGAAATCTTTTCAATCATTGTACCCTTCAAGGTACGCTGTTCCCCCGAGACAGATGCTTTCCGCAACATGTCCCACAACATATCCGGAGTCCCCGGGTCTCCAGAAGCTACTCCAAAAGCACAATCATCCCGTCTCCAAAATCACTGTCGGCTGTGAACCAGATAGTCTGGGGCCTTTGTTATCATCAGCCCCTAAATCCCGGATGGTCGGAGGTCCACCTTTGGGTACTGCCTCTTTTGTCCCCTGGTCTAAAGGGACCCACCGGGATGACACTTCAGAGTCATCCGCCTTATTGGGCGAGGAGGTCGGAGGAGGCGTCTCGCTCTCCATCATCTCTGGGAGGAGACACCCCGAAGAAGAGGATCGCCCAGAAAAATTCTGTGCCAACCTGTAAAAATGCATAAATGCGTTACGTGTATCTTCGGTAACAATAACAGAGTGGGACGCTATCAAAGTACTCCGGATTCTCATACGGTTTGGCCGAGGGCTTGTCCCCCTGTTGGAGCTGCTCAATGGCGTCGCTTTCCAAACCCAAGCCGATCGACTGTGGCATCTTGCCCTTCTTGGAAGACCGCCCCTCCCAATCTTCGAAGGCGGCCCTTTTCCTCCTGTTTGGAGAAGGGATACTGGGTCCTTTTCCGCCTCCGTCTTCGGGCGAGGAAAGGTTCATTTCTCTGGACTCAGTGTCCGACTTACCTCCGGAACCAAGGTCATCTTGGGTCTTCTCGCCCTCCCCTGCTGGTGCCTGGTATGGCGCCGAGGCCAGCATCCTTGTTAACACGGGAGTAGTTGAGTCTTCGGGAAGGGGAGCGGGACACCTAATTCGTTCCACCTTCTTTATCCAGCCCTGGAAAAGGATGATATTGTTGGTATCTTGCCTCTGGGTATCTGACTATAAGGTATTTGGTAAAGGGGTACTTACCGGGGTATCCGGATGGCTACAGTCTAGGCTGACATCTTCGGTGGTGTTCGGCCATTGCCTTCGTTTCCCGAAGAATAATCTCCACATTCCTTCGTGTGTTGTGCGGAATAAGTCCTGAAGAGTTTGCGGCCCTTCTGGATTGAACTCCCATAGGTGGAGAGGCCGTCGCTAGCATGGCAGGGTCCGACGAACTAGCATTACTTGAATGATGTTGGCTATGTCAATGTCCCTCTCAATGAGGCTTCAGATGCGACTTTGTAGAGTTCGCACATCATTCATTGATCCCCAATCCAGTCCCTTGTTAATCCACAATGCAAGCTGAATTGGGGGGCTGGATCGGAATGCGGGCGCAGTTGACCACTTGGAGCCGCGGGGCTCGGTGATATAGAACCACCCCTGCTGCCACAGATCGGAATATTTGGTGAAGGATCCTTTCAGCCAAACGGGGCTAGCAAGCTTGCTCATTGTAGCGCCGCCGCACTCGGCCTACTCCCCCTCTACCACTTGCGGCTTCACATCGAAGGTCTTGAGCCACAAGCCGAAGTGCGGAGGAGTTCGTAGGAAGGCTTCGCACGTGACGATAAACGTCGAGATAAGAAGAATAGAGTCCGGGGCCAAATCATGAAAGTCTGGACCATAATAGAACATGAGCCCTCGGACGAAGGGGCTAAGTGCAAATCCCAACCCGCGGAGGAAGTGGGACACGAACATGACCCTCTCGCCGGATCTGGGGGTGCGAATAACCAGCCCCTCAGCAGGAAGCCGATGATAGATTTCAGGGGTCAGGTACCTCGCCGCCTGAAGCTTTGCAATGTCTTCCTCCACAAGAGAAGAAGCCACCCACCAGCCTTGACGGTTGGATCCGGACATGATTGGGGCTGGTGGCGACCGAAACCTGGGTGTTGGAACTCGAGGTAGCAGGGGTTGAGAAAGAGGCAAGCGTGGGAGAAAAAGACGGGTATGTACCCCTATATAAAGGTTGCAAATATCAAACGTCTCCTCTTGGGCCTCAAAAACTTGCTTGTTTCCAAGGAGTTGTACCCTAGAGACGGTTGGGTTACCCACGTCCGGGTTGACAGGAATCCCTTAAAAAGGGAGGCACGATCTCTGCTTGGATAAGACGCGCCAATAAGACCACGTCTTGGGACGTGGGGCGACAGGCCGGCTAAAACGGTTCGCAAGTAGTGGTCGGGCAGGCGTGGTGTCATATTACCAAAAAGTGGTCGGTGAGTTGAACTCGTGAAATATTATGCCCTCTGCGGTTGTGCATACAAGTCCAGATACAATAATTACATCTGAAGATCAACTAGGAGTTCGGAAGGGGGAACCCGCCTTGCAATGCCGAAGACAATCTGCGCGCCGGACTCCTTGTCATTGAAGCCAGGTTCAGGGGCTACTGAGGGAGTCCTAGATTAAGGGGTCCTCGGGTGTCCGGCCTATTATCCATGGGCCGGACTAATGGGCTGTGAAGACATGAAGGCCGAAGACTGTACCTGTGTCCGGATTGGACTCTCCTTGGCGTGGAAGGCAAGGTTGGCGACCGACTATGAAGATTCCTTCTTATGTAACCGACTCTATGTAACCCCAGATCCCCCTGGTATCTATATAAACCGGAGGGGTTAGTCCCGAAAGGGGATATTCATTACCATAGTCATACAGGCTAGGCTTATAGGGTTTAGCCATTACGATCTCGTGGTAGATCAACTCTTGTAATACTCATATTCATCAAGATCAATCAAGCAGGAAGTAGGGTTTTACCTCCATAGAGAGGGCCGAACCTGGGTAAAACAACGTGTCCCCGGTCTCCTGTTACCATCGATCATAGACGCACAGTTCGGGACCTTCTACCCGAGATCCGTCGGTTTTGACACCGATAACTGCCGCCTCCGCCTGCTGGCCAGCCGGCTCTGCCGCCTCCACAGCCGGCGGTCTGCCCTGTTGCTGCCATCCAAGATGAGTTCCCCAAAGAACATGGAGCCTACATCGTCTTCACCAGCGTGGCTGACAACAGGCACAGTTGGCGTCAACAGCACCGTGAGGTGAATGCTATCACTTCAGAAGCCCCAGAATTCATGTACTGGTCCGAGAAGCCCACCAGCTGGAGCCGTGCTGACCACCCGGAGGTGATTCCTTCTCCGGGTTCCTATGCCTTGGTGTTGGATGCCACCTTTTCAACAGATAGGCGAGCTGCTCATTTCTCTTGAGTCCTCATAGTTGGCGGTAGAAGCATCAACATCCTCTACCATGGCACCATGGATAAAGTGCACATCAAAGAAAGACAACTCCAGCCCAGTCGGACTGTTTTCCATGGCATCATACCTGGCCTTTCCTGCTCACCAATCGGCAAGATCAATATAGATGTCCTCTTCGGGGACCAAAATCACTTCCGCCGAGAGCCAGTTTGGTTTGAGGTGGTTGACCTAGAGAGCCCTTACCACGCGCTCCTAGGCCGGCCGGCTCTAGCCAAGTTCATGGTGGTACCGCATTATGCCTACCTCAAGATGAAGATGCAGGAACCAAGTGCATTATCACCATAGCCGGCGACTACAAGAAGTCGGCTGCCTGTGCCACTGCCAGCAGCCGGCTGGCCGAGTCCCTCGTGATTGCAGCCGAGAAGAAGCTCCTTGACCGGGTTGTGGCCATGGCCAGCAAGCAGCTGGACCTGTCACCGGACCCCAAGGAGTCGGAAGCCTTGGGTTCTTTCTAGCCGGCCAAAGAAACAAAGAAGATCCCCTTGGACCCCGACCACCCGAAGAGGCACGCTATCGTGGGGACCAACCTTGATAGCAAATAGGAAAGCGAGCTCGTCGATTTCCTCCGTGAGAATCGGGACATCTTTGCATGGTCTCCTGAGGACAGGCCAGGTGTTCCGACGGATTTTGCCGAGCACAAGCTACATGTCAGATCAAATGCAAAACCGGTTAAGCAGCCCCTTCGCCGTCTATCAGAAGAAAAAAGAGGAATTGTCCGTGAAGAGATATCCCGACTGCTAGCGGCCGGCTTCATTATGGAAGTATTTTTTCCAGAGTGGCTCGCCAACCCAGTCCTTGTACTAAAGAAGAATAACAAGTGGTGCATGTGTATTGACTACACTAGCCTCAACAAAGCCTACCCAAAGATCCGTTTGCTTTGCCCCGGATTGATCAAGTGATAGACTCCACAACCGGATGCGAGCTGCTGTGTTTCCTTGATGCCTACTCTGGCTACCACCAAATCAAGTTGAACCCAGCTGATCGGTTGAAGACCGTCTTCATCACACCATTCAGAGCCTTCTGCTACCTGACTTGATATTCGGCCTAAGAAATGTCGGTGCCACTTTTCAGCGTTTCATGCAGAAGTGCCTCCTCAAGCAACTCGGCAGAAATTCCCATGTCTACATTGACGATATTGTGGTGAAGACGGAGAAGCGTGGAACCCTTTTGGAAGATCTCAAGGAGACCTTTGATAATCTGCGCCGTTTTCAAATCAAGCTCAATCTAGAAAAGTGTGTCTTCGGAGTTTCAGCCAGCCAGCTCCTTGGCTTCCTTGTCTCAGATTGCGGCATCGAGTGCAACCCTGTGAAGATCAAGGCCATTGAACGGATGGTGAGACCCACCTGACTGCGAGACGTCCATAAGTTCACCGGCTGCTTGGCATCCATCAGTCGCTTCATCAGTCGGCTGGGTGAGAAGGCTCTTCCACTGTACCAACTGATGAAGAAAACCACTCACTTCGAGTGGAACGACAAGGTAGACGAGGCCTTCCTCCAGCTCAAGAAAATGCTGACTACGCCGCCTGTGCTGGCGGCTCCGGCTGCTAAGGAGCCCATGTTCCTCTACATCGCCGCCACCAGCCGGCTGGTCAGCACTGTCATTGTGGTGGAGCATCCAGAAGACGGCAGGGCACAGCCGGTTCAAAGGCCTGTGTACTACTTGAGTGAGGTGTTGTCAGCCTCAAAGCAGAACTACCCCCACTACCAGAAGATTTTCTATGGTGTGTACTTCGCCGCCAAGAAGCTCAGGCCATATTTCCAAGAGCATTCCATCACAGCCATCTGCGCTGCTCCACTAGCCGAGATCATAGGCAACAGAGATGCATCAGGCCGGGTGGCCAAATGGGCCATCGAGTTGGCCCCCTACACCATCTTCTACCAGCCACGCACCGCCATCAAGTCCCAAGCGCTGGCCGACTTCCTCTTCGACTGGGCCGAGACCCGGTACCTGCCGCCAGCTCTGGACTCCACTCATTGGCGGATGCACTTTGATGGCTCAAAGATGCGAACCGACTTGGGAGCCGGCATTGTCCTCACTTCTCCCAAAGGTGACAAGCTCAGATACACGCTGCAAATTCACTTTGTCGCCTCGAACAATGTGGCCGAGTATGAGGCGGTCGTACACGGCTCCGCCTGGCCAAGGAAATTGGCATCCACCGGATTTTGTGTTACGGCGACACGGACTTGGTGGTCCAGTAATCATCTGACGACTGGGATGCCAAGGATGCAAACATGGCGAGCTACCGCTTTCTCATCCAAAGATCAGTGGATACTTTGACGGGTGCGAGTTCCTTCATGTGCCACAAGCCGACAACGAGCAAGTTGATGCCCTGGCACGGATCGGCTCCACCCGCCAAGCGATACCAGTCGGCGTCTCCCTCCAGTGCCTCCGCAAGCCGTCTATCAAGCCATCACTGGAATTAGAGTCCATCTTTGTACCGGCTGCTCCTAGAACAGTCGGATCCGACTTGGGGGCTGCAGCAGCCGGCCCGAAGAATTCGGCAGGTGGCTCGGGGACTACAGCTATCGCACCCGGCCCGGGAACTTCACAACCCGGCCCAGGGGCTGCGGCAGGCCGCCTGGGGACTTCGGCAGGCGACACAGGGACTGCAATAGTCGCACTTGGCCCGAAGATTCCAAAACCCGGCCCGGGGGCTGCAGCAGTCAACCCGGGGACTTCAACGCAAGTGGCGGACGACTCCAACCCGCTGCCTCCCAACCCAACCGCCCTCATACCAGTGGCCGTGATGACAATGGTCGAAGCACCATCATGGGCGCAGCCCATCCTCAACTTCCTGGTGAGCCACGAGCTACCAGCCACAAGATCCTGGCTGCCTGGCTCAGCAAGTGCAACACCGGGCAGCAACATACACAATAGTAAACAGAGAGCTAGTTAGGCGCAGCGTGACTGGCGTTTTCCAACGCTGCATCGAGCCAGATAAGGGCAAAGCAATCCTCAGAGACATTCATCAAGGCGAGTGTGGCCACCACACGGCCTCCAGATCCCTTGTCGCCAAACCTTTTCCGCCATGGTTTCTTCTGGCCAACTGCTTTGGATGACACCAAAGACTTGGTCAAGAAGTGCAATGGATGCCAACGCTTTAGCTCCAAGCAACACCTGCCGGCTTCTGCACTCCAAACCATCCCCCTCACTTGGCCTTTCGCCGTCTGGGGGCTGGACATGGTGGGCCCATTCAAGACAGCACGTGGCGGCATGACTCATCTGCTGGTCGTCATGGACAAATTCACCAAGTGGACCAAAGAAAAGCAAATCAAGAAACTGAATGGTCCGACTGCCGTGACCTTCATTGCAGATATCACCGTCCGATACAGAATACCGCACAACATCATCACCGACAACAGCACCAACTTTGCGAAAGGTGCCTTGGCCCGTTTCTGCGCGACGCGAGGCATCCAATTGGACTTAGCCTCCGTTTCTCATCCATAGTAAAATGGCCAAGTCAAACGAGCAAACGACTTCATCTTGTCCGGCATCAAGCCCCGACTGGTCAAGCCGCTGGAGCGCTCGGCCGGCTACTGGATCGATGAGCTGTCGGCCGTGTTGGGGAGCATAGTAATAATTCAAAATTTTCCTACGTGTCACCAAGATCAATCTAGGAGATGCTAGCAATGAGAGAGAGAGAGAGTACATATTCATACCCTTGAAGATCGCTAAGCGGAAGCGTTACAAGCAACGCGGACGATGGAGTCGTACTCGCGGCGATTCAAATCGTGTAAGATCCGATCCAGCGCTGAACGGACGGCACCTCCTCGTTCAACACACGTACAGCCTGGGGACATCTCCTCCTTCTTGATCTAGCAAGGGGAGAGGATAAGTTGAGGGAGAGCTCCGGTAGCACGATGGCATGGTGGTGGAGCTTGCAATTCTCCGGCAGGGCTTCACCAAGCACTACGGAGGAGGAGGTGTTGGAGAGGGGGAGGGGCTGCACTAGGGGAAGGGTATGGAAGCCCCCCACCCCCCACTATTTATAGGGGAATGGGAGAGGGGGTCCGCCCCTCCCCAGATCCCATCTACAAGGGGGGAGGAGGCCAAGGCGGGGACTTGCCCCCCAAGTCAGGTGGGAGGCGCCCCCACCCCTAGGGTTTCCAACCCTAGGCGCCTAAGGTCCCTTGGGGGCGCACCAGCCCACCAGGGGCTGGTTCCCTCCGCTGTTCAGCCCACTTGGCCCACTAGGGTAGGTGGCCCCACCCGATGGACCCCCGGACACCTTTCGGTGGTCCCGGTACAATACAGATAACCCCGAAACCATTCTGGCGACTGAAACTAGACTTCCCATATATAAATCTTCACCTCCAGACCATTTTGGAACTCCTCGTGACATCCAGGATCTCATCCGGGACTCCGAGCAACCTTCGGTAACCGCATACTATTTCCCATAACAACTCTAGCATCACTGAACCTTAAGTGTGTAGACCCTACGGGTTCGGGAACCATGTAGACATGACCGAGACATCTCTCCGGCCAATAACCAACAATGGGATCTGGATAACCATGTTGGCTCCCACATGTTCCACGATGATCTCATCGGATGAACCACGATGTCGAGGATTCAATCAATCCCGTATACAATTCCCTTTGTCTATCGGCATGTTACTTGCCCAAGATTTGATCGTCGGTATCTCTATACCTCATTCAATCTTGTTACCGGCAAGTCTCTTTACTCGTTCCGTAATGCATGATCCCATGGCTAACTCCTTAGTCACATTGAGCTCGTTATGATGATGCATTACCGAGTGGCCCCAGAGATACCTCTCCACCATACGGAGTGACAAATCCCAGTCTCGATTCGTGCCAACCCAACAGATACTTTCAGAGATACCTGTAGTGCACCTTTATAGCCACCCAGTTACGTTGTGATGTTTGGTACACCCAAAGCATTCCTACGGTATCTGGGAGTTGCACAATCTCATGGTCTAAGGAGATGATACTTGACATTAGAAAAGCTTTAGCAAACGAACTACATGATCTTGTGCTACGCTTAGGATTGGGTCTTGTCCATCACATCATTCTCCTAATGATGTGATCCTGTTATCAATGACATCCAATGTCCATGGTCAGGAAACCATGACCATCTATTGATCAACGAGCTAGTCAACTAGAGGCTTACTAGGGACATATTACAATCTATGTATTCACACATGTATTACTGTTTCCGGTTAATACAATTATAGCATGAACAATAGACAATTATCATGAACATGGAAATATAATAATGACCACTTTATTATTTTCTCTAGGGCATATTTCCAATAGTCTCCCACTTGCACTAGAGTCAATAATCTAGTTACATTGTGATGAATTGAACACCCATAGAGTTCTGGTGTTGATTATGTTTTGCTCGCATAAGAGGTTTAGTCAACGGATCTGCAACATTCAGATCCGTATGCACTTTAATGTCTCCATCTTGAATATATTCACGAATGTAATTGAAGTGACGCTTGATATGCCTGGTCTTCTTGTGAAACCTGGGCTCCTTGGCAAGGGCAATAGGTCCAGTGTTGTCACAGAAGAGAGTCATCTGGCCCCACGCATTGGGAATAACTCCTAGGTCGGTGATGAACTCCTTCATCCAGACTGCTTCATGTGCTGCCTTCGAGGCTGCTATGTACTCTGCTTCACATGTAGATCCCGCCACGACGCTTTGCTTCCAACTGCACCAGCTGACCGCAACACCATTCAAAATGTACACATATCCGGTTTGTGACTTGGAGTCATCCAGATATGTGTCGAAGCTAGCATCAACGTAACCCTTTACGACGAGCTCTTCGTCACCTCCATAAATGAGAAACATATCCTTAGTCCTTTTCAGGTACTTTAGGATATTCTTGACCGCTGTCCAGTGTTCCATACCAGGATTACTTTGGTACCTCCCTACCAAACTGTTGGGTAACATAGTAATTACAAAAATTTCCTACGCACACGCAAGATCATGGTGATGCATAGCAATGAGAGGGGAGAGTGTGATCTACGTACCCTCGTAGACCGACAGCGGAAGCGTTATGACAACACGGTTGATGTAGTCGTACGTCTTCACGGCCCGACCGATCAACCACCGAAACTACGACACCTCCGAGTTTTAGCACACGTTTAGCTCGATGACGATCCTCGGACACTGATCCAGCAAAGTGTCAGGGAAGAGTTCCATCAGCACGACGGCGTGGTGACGATCTTGATGTTCTACCGTCATAGGGCTTCGCCTAAGCACCGCTACAATATTATCGAGGAGTATGGTGGAAGGGGGCACCGCACACGGCTAAGAAAACGATAACGTATATAAAGGAGCAAGGGGAGGAGGCCGGCCGGCCCTAGGGCGCGCCAAGTAGGAGGAGTCCTCTTCCTAGTAGGAATAGGACTCCCCTCTTTCCTACTCCTACTAGGAGGGGGAAAGGAAGGGGAAGAGGGAGAAGGAAATGGGGGCGCCACCCCCCTCTCCTAGTCCAATTCGGACCAGAGGGGGAGGGGGCGCGCGGCCCACCCTAGCCGCCCTCTCTCTCTCCACTAGGGCCCATGAGGCCCATTACTTCTCCCGGGGGGTTCTGGTAACCCTCCGACACTCCGGTTTTCTCCGAAATCATCCGGAACACTTCCGGTGTCCGAATATAGCCATCCAATATATCAATCTTTATGTATCGACCATTTCGAGACTCCTCGTCATGTCCGTGATCACATACGGGACTCCGAACTAACTTCAGTAAATCAAAACTCATAAACTCATAATATAACTATCATCGAAACCTTAAGCGTGCGGACCCTACGGGTTCGAGAACAATGTAGACATGACCGAGACATGTCTCCGGTCAATAACCAATAGCGGAGCCCAGATGCTCATATTGGCTCCCACATATTCTACGAAGATCTTTATCTGTCAGACCGCATAACAACATACGTTGTTCCCTTTGTCATCGGTGTGTTACTTGCCCGAGATTCGATCGTCGGTATCTCAATACCTAGTTCAATCTCGTTACCGGCAAGTCTCTTTACTCGTTTCGTAATACATCATCTCGCAACTAACTCATTAGTTGTAATGCTTGCAAGGCTTATGTGATGTGCATTACCGAGAGGGCCCAGAGATACCTCTCCGGCAATCGGAGTGACAAATTCTAATCTCGAAATATGCCAACCCAACATTTACCTTTGGAGACACCTGTAGAGCTCCTTTATAATCACCCAGTTACGTTGTGACGTTTGGTAGCACACAAAGTGTTCCTCCGGCAAACGGGAGTTGCATAATCTCATAGTTATAGGAACATGTATAAGTCATGAAGAAAGCAATAGCAACATACTAAACGATCGGGTGCTAAGCTAATGGAATGGGTCATGTCAATCACATCATTCTCCTAATAATGTGATCCCGTTAATCAAATGACAACACATGTCTATGGTTAGGAAACATAACCATCTTTGATTAACGAGCTAGTCAAGTAGAGGCATACTAGTGACGTTTAGTTTGTCTATGTATTCACACAAGTATTATGTTTTCGGATAATACAATTCTAGCATGAATAATAAACATTTATCATGATATAAGGAAATAAAATAATAACATTATTATTGCCTCTAGGGCATATTTCCTTCAGTCTCCCACTTGCACTAGAGTCAATAATCTAGATTACACAGTAATGATTCTAACACCCATGGAGCTTTGGTGCTGATCATGTTTTGCTCATGGAAGAGGCTTAGTCAATGGGTCTGCAACATTCAGATCCGTATGTATCTTGCAAATCTCTATGTCTACCACCTAGACTAGATCCCGGATGGAATTGAAGCGTCTCTTGATGTGCTTGGTTCTCTTGTGAAATCTGGATTCCTTTGCCAAGGCAATTGCACCAGTATTGTCACAAAAGATTTTCATTGGACCCGATGCACTAGGTCTGACACCTAGATCGGATATGAACTCCTTCATCCAGACTCCTTCGTTTGCTGCTTTCAAAGCAGCTATGTACTCCGCTTCACACGTAGATCCCGCCACAACGCTCTGTTTAGAACTGCACCAACTGACAGCTCCACCGTTTAATGTAAACACGTATCCGGTTTGCAATTTAGAATCATCCGGATCAGTGTCAAAGCTCGCATCAACGTAACCATTTACGATGAGCTCTTTGTCACCTCCATAAACGAGAAACATATCCTTAGTCCTTTTCAGGTATTTCAGGATGTTCTTGACCGCTGTCCAATGATCCACTCCTGGATTACTTTGGTACCTCCCTGCTAGACTTATAGCAAGGCACACATCAGGTCTGGTACACAGCATTGCATACAGAGAGCCTATGGCTGAAGCATAGGGAACATCTTTCATTTTCTCTCTATCTTCTGTAGTGGTCGGGCATTGAGTCTTACTCAACTTCACACCTTGTAACACAGGCAAGAACCCTTTCTTGGCTTAATCCATTTTGAACTTCTTCAAAACTTTGTCAAGGTATGTGCTTTGTGAAAGTCCAATTAAGCGTCTTGATATATCTCTATAGATCTTAATGCCTAATATGTAAGCAGCTTCACTGAGGTCTTTCATTGAAAAACTCTTATTCAAGTATCCCTTTATGCTATCCAGAAATTTTATATCATTTCCGATTAGTAATATGTCATCTACATATAATATCAGAAATGCTACAGAGCTCCCACTCACTTTCTTCTAAATACAGGCTTCTCCAAAAGTCTGTACAAAACCAAATGCTTTGATCACACTATCAAAGTGTTTATTCCAACTCCGAGAGGCTTGCACCAGTCCATAAATGGATCGCTGGAGCTTGCACACTTTGTTAGCTCCCTTTGGATCGACAAAACCTTCTGGTTGCATCACATACAACTCTTCTTCCAGAAATCCATTCAGGAATGCAGTTTTGACATCCATCTGCCAAATTTCATAATCATGAAATGCGGCAATTGCTAACATGATTCGGACAGACTTAAGCATCGCTACGGGTGAGAAGGTCTCATCGTAGTCAATCCCTTGAACTTGCCGAAAACCTTTTGCGACAAGTCGAGCTTTGTAGACAGTAATATTACCGTCAGCGTCAGTCTTCTTCTTGAAGATCCATTTATTCTCAATTGCTTGCCGATCTTTGGGCAAGTCAACCAAAGTCCACACTTTGTTCTCATACATGGATCCCATCTCAGATTTCATGGCTTCAAGCCATTTTGCGGAATCTGGGCTCACCATCACTTCTCCATAGTTTGTAGGTTCATCATGATCTAGTAGCATGACTTCCAGAACAGGATTACCGTACCACTCTGGTGCGGATCTCACTCTGGTTGATCTACGAGGTTCAGTAGTATCTTGTTCTGAAGTTTCATGATCATCATCATTAGCTTCCTCACTAATTGGTGTAGGTGTCACAGAAACTGGTTTCTGTGATGTACTACTTTCGAATAAGGGAGCAGGTACAGTTACCTCATCAAGTTCTACTTTCCTCCCACTCACTTCTTTTGAGAGAAACTCCTTCTCTAGAAAGTTTCCGAATTTAGCAACAAAAGTCTTGCCTTCGGATCTGTGATAGAAGGTGTATCCAATAGTTTCCTTTGGATATCCTACGAAGACACATTTTTCCGATTTGGGTTCGAGCTTATCAGGTTGAAGCTTTTTCACATAAGCATTGCAGCCCCAAACTTTCAGAAATGACAACTTTGGTTTCTTGCCAAACCATAGTTCATAAGGCGTCATCTGAACGGATTTTGATGGTGCCCTATTTAACGTGAATGCGGCTGTCTCTAGAGCATAACCCCAAAACGATAGCGGTAAATCAGTAAGAGACATCATAGATCACACCATATCTAGTAAAGTACGATTACGACGTTCGGACACACCATTACGCTGTGGTGTTCCGGGTGGCGTGAGTTGCGAAACTATTCCGCATTGTTTCAAATGTACACCAAACTCGTAACTCAAATATTTTCCTCCACGATCAGATCGTAGGAATTTTATTTTCTTGTTACGACGATTTTCAACTTCACTCTGAAATTCTTTGAACTTTTCAAATGTTTCAGACTTATGTTTCATTAAGTAGATATACCCATATCTACTTAAGTCATCTGTGAAAGTGAGAAAATAACGATATTCGCCATGAGCCTCAACATTCATCGGACCACATACATCTGTATGTATGATTTCCAACAAATCTGTTGCTCTCTCCATAGTACCGGAGAACGGTGTTTTTGTCATCTTACCCATAAGGCACGGTTCGCAAGTACCAAGTGATTCATAATCAAGTGGTTCCAAAAGTCCATCAGTATGGAGTTTCTTCATGCGCTTTATACCGATATGACCTAAACGGCAGTGCCACAAATAAGTTGCACTATCATTATCAACTCTGCATCTTTTGGCTTCAACATTATGAATATGTGTGTCACTACTATCGAGATTTAATAAGAATAGACCATTCTTTATGGGTGCATGACCATAAAAGATATTACTCATATAAATAGAACAACCATTATTCTCTGATTTAAATGAATAACCGTCTCGCATCAAACAAGATCCAGATATAATGTTCATGCTCAACGCTGGCACCAAATAACAATTATTTAGGTCTAATACTAATCCCGAAGGTAGATGTAGAGGTAGTGTGCCGACCATGATCACATCGACTTGGGAACCATTTCCTACGCGCATCGTCACCTCGTCCTTAGCCAATCCTCGCTTAATCCGTAGTCCCTGTTTCGAGTTGCAAATGTTAGCAACAGAACCAGTATCAAATACCCAGGTGCTACTGCGAGCATTAGTAAGGTACACATCAATAACATGTATATCGCATATACCTTTGTTCACCTTGCCATCCTTTTTATCTGCCAAATACTTGGGGCAGTTCCGCTTCCAGTGACCAGTCTGCTTGCAGTAGAAGCACTCAGTTTCAGGCTTAGGTCCATATTTGGGTTTCTTCTCTTGAGCAGCAACTTGCTTGCTGTTCTTTTTGAAGTTCCCCTTCTTCTTCCCTTTGCCCTTTTTCTTGAAACTAGTGGTCTTGTTGACCATCAACACTTGATGCTCCTTCTTGATTTCTACCTCCGCGGCTTTCAACATTGCGAAGAGCTCAGGAATAGTTTTATTCATCCCTTGCATATTATAGTTCATCACGAAGCTCTTGTAGCTAGGTGGCAGTGATTGGAGAATTCTGTCAATGACGCAATCATCTGGAAGATTAACTCCCAATTGAATCAAGTGATTATTATACCTATACATTTTGAGTATATGCTCACTGACAGAACTGTTCTCCTCCATCTTGCAGCTATAGAACTTATTGGAGACTTCATATCTCTCAATCCGGGCATTTGCTTGAAATATTAACTTCAACTCCTAGAACATCTCATATGCTCCATGACGTTCAAAACGTCGTTGAAGTCCCGATTCTAAGCTGTAAAGCATGGCACACTGAACTATCGAGTAGTCATCAGCTTTGCTCTGTCGGATGTTCATAACATTTGGTGTTGCTCCAGCAGCAGGCCTGGCACGCAGCGGTGCTTCCAGGACATAATTCTTCTGTGCAGTAATGAAGATAATCCTCAAGTTACGGACCCAGTCCATGTAATTGCTACCATCATCTTTCAACTTTGCTTTCTCAAGGAACGCATTAAAATTCAACGGAACAACAACACGGGCCATCTATCTACAATCAAACATAAACAAGCAAGATACCATCAGGTACTAAGTTCATGATAAATTTAAGTTCAATTAATCATATTACTAAAGAACTCCCACTTAGATAGACATCCCTCTAATCCTCTAAGTGATTACGTGATCCAAATCAACTAAACTATGTCCGATCATCACGTGAGATGGAGTAGTTTCATTGGTGAACATCACTATGTTGATCATATCTACTATATGATTCACGCTCGACCTTTCGATCTCCGTGTTCCGAGGCCATATCTGTATATGCTTGGCTCGTTAAGTATAACCTGAGTATTCTGCTTGTGCAACTGTTTTGCACCCGTTGTATTTGAACGTAGAGCCTATCACACCCGATCATCACGTGGTGTCTCAGCACGAAGAACTTTCGCAACGGTGCATGCTCAGGGAGAACACTTCTTGATAATTAGTGAGAGATCATCTTAAAAGGCTACCGTCAAACAAAGCAAGATAAGATGCATAAAAGATAAACATCACATGCAATCAATATAAGTGATATGATATGTCCATCATCATCTTGTGCTTGTGATCCCCATCTTTGAAGCACCATCATGATCACCATTGTCACCGGCGCGACACCTTGATCATCATCGTAGCATCGTTGTTGTCTCACCAATCTTATGCTTCCACGACTATCGCTACCGCTTAGTGATAAAGTAAAGCATTACAGCGTAATTGCATTGCATACAATAAAGGGACAACCATATGGCTCCTGCCAGTTGCCGATAACTCGGTTACAAAACTTGATCATCTCATACAATAAAATTTAGCATCATGTCTTGACCATATCACATCACAACATGCCCTGCAAAAACAAGTTAGACGTCTTCTACTTTGTTGTTGCAAGTTTTACGTGGCTTCTACGGGCTTAAGCAAGAACCAATATTACCTACGCATCAAAACCACAACGATTGTTTGTCAAGTTGGTGATGTTTTAACCTTCGCAAGGACCGGGCGTAGCCACACTCAGTTCAACTAAAGTTGGAGAAACTGACACCCGCCAGCCACCTATGTGCAAAGCACGTCGGTAGAACCAGTCTCGCGTAAGCGTACGCGTAATGTCGGTCCGGGCCGCTTCATCCAACAATACCGCCGAACCAAAGTATGGCATGCCGGTAAGCAGTATGACTTATATCGCCCACAACTCACTTGTGTTCTACTCGTGCATATAACATCAACACATAAAACCTAGGCTCGGATGCCACTGTCGAGTAACATAGTAATTTCAAAAAATTTCCTACGCACACGCAAGATCATTGTGATGCATAGCAACAAGAGGGGGGGGGGTGTGATCTACGTACCCTCGTAGACCGACAGCAAAAGCGTTATGACAACGCGGTTGATGTAGTCGTACGTCTTCACGGCCCGACCGATCAAGCACCAAACTACGGCACCTCCGAGTTTTAGCACACGTTCAGCACGATGATGATCCCCGGACTCCGATCTAGCAAAGTGTCAGGGAAGAGTTCCGTCAGCACGACGGCGTGGTGACAATCTTGATGTTCTACCGTTGTAGGGCTTCGCCTAAGCACCACTACAATATTATCGAGGAGTATGGTGGAAAGGGGCACCGCACACGACTAAGAAAACGATCACGTGGATCAACTTGTGTGTCTAGGGGTGCCCCCTGCCCCCGTATATAAAGGAGCAAGGGGAGGAGGCCGGCCGGCCCTAGGGCGCGCCAAGGAGGAGGAGTCCTCCTCCTAGTAGGAGTAGGACTCCCCTCTTTCCTACTCCTACTAGGAGGGGGAAAGGAAGGGGAAGAGGGAGAAGGAAAGGGGGGCGCCGCCCCCCTCTCCTAGTCCAATTCGGACCAGAGGGGGAGGGGGCGCGCAGCCCACCCTGGCCGCCCCTCTCTCTCTCCACTAGGGCCCATGAGGCCCATTACTTCTCCCGGGGGGGGGTCCGGTAACCCTCCGGCACTCCGGTTTTCTCTGAAATCATCCGGAACACTTCCGGTGTCCGAATATAGCCGTCCAATATATCAATCTTTATGTCTCGACCATTTCGAGACTCCTCGTCATGTCCGTGATCACATCCGGGACTCCAAACTAACTTCGGTACACCAAAACTCATAAACTCATAATATAACTGTCATCGAAACCTTAAGCGTGCGGACCCTACGGGTTCGAGAACAATGTAGACATGACCGAGACATGTCTCCGGTCAATAACCAATAGCGGAACCTGGATGCTCATATTGGCTCCCACATATTCTACGAAGATCTTTATCGGTCAGACCGCATAACAACATACGTTGTTCCCTTTGTCATCGGTATATTACTTGCCCGAGATTCGATCATCGGTATCTCAATACCTAGTTCAATCTCGTTACCGGCAAGTCTCTTTACTCGTTTCGTAATACATCATCTCGCAACTAACTCATTAGTTGCAATGCTTGCAAGGCTTATGTGATGTGCATTACCGAGAGGGCCCAGAGATACCTCTCCGACAATCGGAGTGACAAATCCTAATCTCGAAATATGCCAACCCAACATTTACCTTTGGAGACACCTGTAGAGCTCCTTTATAATCACCCAGTTACGTTGTGATGTTTGGTAGCACACAAAGTGTTCCTCCGGCAAACGGGAGTTGCATAATCTCATAGTTGTAGGAACATGTATAAGTCATGAAGAAAGTAATAGCAACATACTAAAGGATCGGGTGCTAAGCTAATGGAATGGGTCATGTCAATCACATCATTCTCCTAATAATGTGATCCCGTTAATCAAATGACAACACATGTCTATGGTTAGGAAACATAACCATCTTTGATTAACGAGCTAGTCAAGTAGAGGCATACTAGTGACGTTTAGTTTGTCTATGTATTCACACAAGTATTATGTTTTCGGATAATACAATTCTAGCATGAATAATAAACATTTATCATGATATAAGGAAGTAAAATAATAACATTATTATTGCCTCTAGGGCATATTTCCTTCACAAACTTACTGCAAGGTTCACATCAGGTCTGGTACACAACATGGCATACATAATAGACCCTATGGCTGAGGCATAGGGGATGATACTCATCTTTTCTCTATCTTCTGCCGAGGTCGGGCATTGAGCCATGCTCAATTTCACACCTTGCAATACAGGCAAGAACCCCTTCTTGGACTGATCCATATTGGACTTCTTCAATATCTTGTCAAGGTATGTGCTTCATGAAAGACCAATCAGGCGTCTCGATCTATCTCTATAGATCTTGATGCCTAATATGTAAGCAGCTTCTCCAAGGTCCTTCTTTGAAAAACACTTATTCAAGTAGTCCTTTATGCTTTCCAAAGTTCTATATCATTTCCCATCAATAGTATGTCATCCACATATAATATGAGAAATGCTACAGAGCTCCCACTCACTTTCTTGTAAACACAGGCTTCTCCATAAATCTGCGTAAAACCAAACGCTTTGATCATCTCATCAAAGCGAATGTTCCAACTCCGAGATGCTTGCACCAGCCCATAGATTGAGTGCTGGAGCTTGCATACCTTGTCAGCATTCTTAGGATCGACAAAACCTTCCGGCTGCATCATATACAATTCTTCCTTAAGGAAACCATTAAGGAATGTCGTTTTGACATCCATTTGCCATATCTCATAATCATAGAATGCGGCAATTGCTACCATGATTCAGACGGACTTCAGCTTCGCTAGGGGTGAGAAGGTCTCATCGTAGTCAACCCCTTGAACTTGTCGATAACCCTTAGCGACAAGCCGAGCCTTATAGATGGTCACATTACCATTCGTGTCAGTCTTCTTAAAGATCCATTTATTCTCTATGGCTTGCCGATCATCGGGCAAGTCTGTCAAAGTCCATACTTCGTTTTCATACATGGATCCTATCTTGGATTTCATGGCTTCAAGCCATTTGTTGGAGTCCGGGCCTGCCATCGTTTCTTCATAGTTCGAAGGTTCACCATTGTCTAACAACATGATTTCCAGGACAGGGTTGCCATACCACTCTAGTGCGGAACGTGTCCTCGTGGACCTACGAAGTTCAGTAGCTTGATCCAAAGACTCATGATCAACATCATTATCTTCCTCTCTAGTCGGTGCAGGCACCACAGAAACATCTTCCTGAGCTGCGCTGCTCTCCAGTTCAAGAGGCAATACCTCATCAAGTTCTACTTTCCTCGCACTTCTTTCGAGAGAAACTCTTTCTCTAGAAAGGATCCATTCTTGGCAACAAAGATCTTGCCTTCGGATCTGAGGTGGAAGGTATACCCGATAGTTTCCTTAGGGTATCCTATGAAGACGCATTTTTCCAACTTGGGTTCGAGCTTTTTAGGTTGAAGTTTCTTGACATAAGCATCGCATCCCCAAACTTTCAGAAACTATAGCTTAGGTTTCTTTCCAAACCACAATTCATACGGTGTCGTCTCAAAGGATTTCGACAGAGCCCTATTTAAAGTGAATGCGGCAATCTCTAAAGCATAACCCCGAAATGATAGCGATAGATCGGTAAGAGACATCATAGATCGCACCATATCCAATAGTGTGCAATTACGACGTTCGGACACACCATTACGCTGTGGTGTTCCAGGCGGCATGAGTTGTGAAACAATTCCACATTTCCTTAAGTGTGTGCCAAACTCATGACACAAATATTCCCCTCCATGATCTGATCGTAAGAACTTTATTTTTCTGTCACATTGATTCTCTACCTCACTCTGAAATTCCTTGAACTTTTCAAAGGTCTCAGACTTGTGTTTCATTAAGTAGACATACCCATATCTACTTAAGTCATCAGTGAGGGTGAGAACATAACGATAGCCACCGCGAGCCTCAACGCTCATTGGACCGCATACATCACAGTATGTATGATTTCCAATAAGTTGGTTGCTCGCTCCATCGTTCCGGAGAACAGAGTCTTGGTCATTTTGCTCATGAGGCATGGTTCGCACGTGTCAAATGATTCATAATCAAGAGACTCCAAAAGTCCATCTGCATGGAGTTTCTTTCATGCGTTTGACACCAATGTGACCAAGGCGGCAGTGCCACAAGTATGTGGGACTATCATTATCAATCTTACATCTTTTGGCATTCACACTATGAATATGTGTAACATCACGTTCGAGATTAAACAAAAATAAATCATTGACCAGCGAGGCATGACCATCAAACATATCTCATATAAATGGAACAACCATTATTCTCAGATTTAAATGAGTAGCCATCTCACATTAAACGAGATCCAGATACAATGTTCATGCTCAAAGCTGGAACTAAATAACAATTATTGAGGTTTAAAACTGATCCTGTAGGTAGATGTAGAGGGAGCATGCCGACGGTGATCACATCGACCTTGGAACCATTCCCGATGCGCATCGTCACCTCGTCCTTCGCCAGTATCCGCTTATTCCGCAGCACCTGTTTTGAGTTACAAATATGAGCAACCGCACCGGTATCAAATACCCAGGAGCTACTACGAGCGCTGGTAAGGTACACATCAATAACATGTATATCACATATACCTTTGGCGTTGCCAGCCTTCTTATCCGCTAAGTACTTGGGGCAATTCCGCTTCCAGTGACCATTTCCCTTACAATAAAACCATTGAGTCTTGGGCTTGGGTCCATTCTTTGGCTTCTTCCCGGCAACGTATTTACCGGGCGCGACAACTCCCTTGTTGTCCTTCTTGAAGTTCTTCTTACCCTTGCCTTTCTTGAAACTAGTGGTTTTATTCACCATCAACACTTGATGTTCCGTTTTGATTCCCACCTCCGCTGATTTTAGCATTGAATATAACTCAGGAATGGACTTCTCCATCCCTTGCATATTGTAGTTCATCATAAAGCTCTTGTAGCTAGGTGGAAGCGACTGGAGGATCCTGTCAATGACCGAGTCATCTAGAAGATTAACTCCCAGCTGAGACAAGTGGTTTTGCAACCCAGACATTTTGAGTATATGCTTGCTGACATAACTATTTTCCTCCATCTTACAACTATAGAACTTGTCGAATACTTCATATCTCTCGATCCGGGCATGAGCTTGGAAAGCCATTTTTAGCTCTTGGAACATCTCATATGCTCTATGCTGCTCAAAACGCTTTTGGAGCCCCGGTTCTAAGCTGTAAAGCATGCCGCACTGAACCAGGGAGTAATCATCACTACGCAACTACCAGGCGTTCATAACTTCTTGAGTTGCTGGGAAAATGGGTCCGTCACCTAGCAGTGCTTCAAGGACATATGCCTTCTTGGCTGCTATGAGGATGATCCTCAAGTTACGGACCCAATCCGTATAGTTGCTACCATCATCTTTTAGCTTAGTTTTCTCTAGGAACGCGTTGAAGTTGAGGGCAACATTAGCGTGGGCCATTTGATCTACAAGACATATTGTAAAGACATTTTAGACTAAGTTCATGATAATTAAGTTCATCTAATTAAATTATTTAATGAACTCCCACTCAGATAGACATCCCTCTAGTCATCTAAGTGATACATGATCCGAATCGACTAGGCCGTGTCTGATCATCACGTGAGATGGACTAGTCATCAACGGTGACCATCTCCATGTTGATCGTATCTACTATACGACTCATGTTCGACCTTTCGGTATCTCGTGTTCCGAGGCCATGTCTGTACATGCTAGGCTCGTCAAGTCAACCTAAGTGTTTTACATGTGTAAATCTGGCTTACACCTATTGTATGCGAACATTAGAATCTATCACACCCGATCATCATGTGGTGCTTCAAAACAACAAACCTTTGCAACGGTGCACAGTTAGGGGGAACACTTTTCTTGAAATTTTAGTGAGGGATCATCTTATTTATGCTACCGTCGTTTTAAGAAAATAATATGTAAACATGGCAAACATCACATGCAAATTATAAAGTGACATGATATGGCCAATATCATCTTGCGCCTTTAATCTCCATCTTTGAGGCGCGACATGATCACCATCGTCACCGACATGACACCATGATCTCCATCATCGTGTCTTCATGAAGTTGTCTCACCAACTATTACTTCTACTACTATGACTAACGGTTAGCAATAAATTAAAGTAATTACATGGCATTTTCATTGACATGCAGGTCATACAATAAATTAAGACAACTCCTATGGCTCTTGCCGATTGTCATACTCATCGACATGCAAGTTGTGGTTCCTATTACAAGAACATGATCAATCTCATACATCACATATATCATCCATCACATCCTTTTGCCCATATCACATCACATAGCATACCCTGCAAAAACAAGTTAGACGTCCTCTAATTGTTGTTGCATGTTTTACGTGGCTGCAATGGGTTTCTAGCAAGAACGTTTCTTACCTACGCAAAAACCACAATGGTGATATGCCAATTGCTATTTACTCTTCATAAGGACCCTTTTCCTCGAATCTGATCCGACTAAAGTGGGGGAGACAGACACCCGCTAGCCACCTTATGCATCAAGTGCATGTCAGTCGGTGGAACCAGTCTCATGTAAGCGTACGTGTAAGGTCGGTCCGGGCCGCTTCATCCCACAATGCCGCCAAATCAAGATAAGACTAGTAATGATAAGCAAATTAAACAAATCATCGCCCACAACTACTTTGTGTTCTACTCATGCCTAGAATCTACGCATAGACCTAGCTCTGATACCACTGTTGGGAACATAGTAATAATTCAAAATTTTCCTACGTGTCACCAAGATCAATCTAGGAGATGCTAGCAACGAGAGAGAGAGAGAGAGTACATATTCATACCCTTGAAGATAGCTAAGAGGAAGCGTTACAAGGAACGCAGATGATGGAGTCGTACTCGCGGAGATTCAAATCGCAGAAGATCCGCTCCAGCGCCGAGCGGATGGCGCCTCCGCGTTCAACACACGTATAGCCCGGGGAAGTCTCCTCCTTCTTGATCCAGCAAGGGGAGAGGAGAAGTTGAGGGAGAGCTTCGGCAGCACGACAGCATGGTGGTGGAGCTTGCAGTTCTCCGGCAGGGCTTCACCAAGCACTACGAAGGAGGAGGAGGTGTTGGAGAAGGGGAGGGGCTGCGCGAGGGGAAGGGTATGCCAGCCCTCCCACCCCCACTATTTATAGGGGAAGGGGAGAGGGGGCCGGCCCCCAGATCCCATCTACAAGGGGGGCGGCGGACAAGGGGGGACTTGCCCCCCAATTCAGGTGGGAGGCGCCCCCACCCCTCGGGTTTCCAACCCTAGGTGCCTAGGGCCCCTTGCGGGGGCGCACCAGCCCACCAGGTGCTGGTTCCCTCCCTTGTTCAGCCCACTTGGCCCACCGGGGCAGGTGGCCCCACCCGGTGGACCCTTGGACACCTTTCGGTGGTCCCGGTACAATATTGATAACCCCCCAAACCATTCCGGTGACTGAAACCGGACTTCCCATATATAAATCTTCACCTCCGAAACTCCTCGTGATGTTCAGGATCTCATCCAGGACTCCGAACAACCTTCGGTAACCACATACTATTTCCCATAACAACTCTAGCGTCACCGAACCTTAAGTGTGTAGACCCTACGGGTTCGGGAACCATGCAGACATGATCGAGACATCTCTCCGGCCAATAACCAACAGTGGGATCTGGATACCCATGTTGGCTCCCACATGTTCCACAATGATCTCGTCGGATGAACCACGATGTCGAGATTCGATCGCCGGTATCTCTATACCTCGTTCAATCTCGTTACTGGCAAGTCTCTTTACTCGTTCCGTAACGCATGATATCGTGGCTAACTCCTTAGTCACATTGATCTCGTTATGATGATGTTTTACCGAGTGGGCCTAGAGATACCTCTCCGTCATACGGAGTGACAAATCCCAGTCTCGATTCGTGCCAACCCACAAATACTTTCGGAGATACCTGTAGTGCACCTTTATAGCCACCCAGTTACGTTGTGACGTTTGGTACACCCAAAGCATTCCTACGGTATCCGGGAGTTGCACAATCTCATGGTCTAAGGAAATGATACTTGACATTAGAAAAGCTTTAGCAAACGAACTACACAATCTTGTGCTACGCTTAGGATTGGGTCTTTTCCATCACATCATTCTCCTAATGATGTGATCCCATTATCAATGACATCCAATGTCCATGGTCAGGAAACCATGACCATCTATTGATCATGAGCTAGTCAACTAGATGCTTACTAGGGACATATTACAATCTATGTATTCACACATGTATTACGGTTTCGGTTAATACAATTATAGCACGAACAATAGACAATTATCATGAACACGGAAATATAATAATAACCACTTTATTATTGCCTCTAGGGCATATTTCCAAGAGGTCGTCCTTTGGAGTCTCCAGACCATGCCAAACAAATCAACCGTATCACTCCTTTCTTCCTTGTGTACAGGGCCGAGGCCATCATCCCAACTATCATCAAGTTTGACTCGCCTCGCGTCACCATGTACACAGAAGCAGAAGCAAAAGAACGAGAATACGGCGTCTGCCTGTTGGAAGAGGGTTGGATGTTAGCACTCAGCCGGTCCGGTATCTACCAGCAGGGCCTGCGCCACTACCATAGCCGAAAGGTCAGGCCCCGGTCCTTCCGAGAGGGAGACCTTGTGCTCCGACCGATCCAGCGAATAGCTGGCCAGCACAAGCTCTCGGCCCCGTGGGAGGACCCTTTTGTCATCAGCAAAGCTTTGGGCAACAACTCCTACTACCTCATCGACGGGCAGAAGCCAAGGGCGCGCAAGAGGGATGATTCTGGCAAGGAGATAGAGCGCTAGTGGAACACAAATCTCCTTCGAGGAGCACTTGGGGCTACCCTTTTTATCTATATGATAAGCTTCTGCCTGTGAATGTGTTATTTTCATTCCTCCGCCTGGCACCGGGTCCGACCAGTCGGTCCGGGGACTTGCCGACTTTTCCTATACCAGCACTACCTGCAGTCGGATAAGTAGTGTGCAGGTTGGTGGAGTCGGCGGCTTCGGCTGGTGGAGTGGCCGACTGGAGAGTCTCCGCCTGGTCAGCGTCAGCAGCAGTCGCACGCGGCTCATTGCTTGAGGCTCGATTGGGCTGAGGCTGGCTGTCTGCTCCATCTTCCGGCACATCGCCTTCGTCACCCTTGACCTCCTTGTCTTCGCCCTCGACGGTGGAGGCGGTCTCCTCTGCCGAGTCGTCCTCGTCATCCAGGTTCAGCCCGAATCAGTCGGGTGGTACCACGGCACCCCGCTCATCTAGATTGGGGACGAAGATGGAGGTGTCGGCGTATTCAGCAAGCACCACCGCCCGCTGAGAAAGCTCGCGATCCACCACCGCCAGCTCTGGTCCAGCTTCAGCCCGGAAGGTGGCCAGCTGGTCCAAGTTCAGCCCGGGGTACCAAACCTTGACGAAATACAAGGTTGTACGCGCACCCTCTCGAGATGCAACGCCCTTCCAAGCCTCGGAGCGGCCGACTGCTGCCTCCAGCCTATCGGCAGTCTGACTGGGGGTGCACGACACTTGGACGTTCGGCCAGAAGGCGATCAGCACTTGGGCCCCAACGCGCTGAAGGCGATGGAGCATGCGGTGGGCTCGCTGGAGACGCGTCTTGATGGCGAGAAGCTGCTCGTTGAGGTTCCGAGGCGCGTTGGGCGGAATCTCCACTCCAACCCTCCTACGCTGCTCGCGCCGCACCTCGATGGCCTGGCTCACCGCAACAGCGTAGCAGGGAAAGAACTCTGCACAAGAAGGAAAACAAAAAATTAGAAGCCGGAGACCGACTCCTGATGCAGTCGACGGCTGTTCGAAGGAAAAAAGGGACTTACCATCGATCATGTCCTCAACTGTGCCATAGCCGTCGAAAAGGATTTTCTCCTTCTCGGCCCAGTGCGAGCGTTGAGTCTTAAACTCGGCCGTGAAGGAGTCTTCCACCTCCTTCAGCTTCTGGAGCTCCATCTTGTGACGCTCCGCCTGGTCTGCCAGCTCCTTGGCTAGGTGGTCACACTGCTGGACCGCCCTGCTACGCTCCTCCTCCTTGGTGCGCAACTCGGTTTGGACTTCGCCCAGGTGCCGCTGCAAGTCGACGGCTGCCCCTGCAAAGATAAAAAGAAAAATATATCAGCAATCAACAAAGAAGACAAGTGGTCGCCAGGAGATCCGGCCCGACTCAGCAGTCAGCCTGGATATTGGGGGCTACACCCAGCGGGTGCACTGACGTGCCCCCACGAGAAAATAGACGGAGTGCTTACTCCGGCTCTCGGTCAAGTCGGCGGTCCGCTTAGCCAGCTCCTGGACTTGGGAGTTGTAGGCAGCTGCGCAGATGTTGTGGTAATCCTGCAACAAAGACAACGGAAGAAAAAACAAGTCAGCAGTCAGAAATTACCTTTAAGTTCCGAGCTGCCTGCTCAGCAGCCGGCCCGGAACTCGGGGGCTACACCCATTGGGTGCGCTGGGATGCCCCACGGAAGATTACAAGAATTGAAAGCAAGAAGCAAGAAACTTACCCGAACAGCCACTCGCGTTGCCAAGAACTCCTGCGTATACTGCTGGAGGGCAGTGCCTTGGGCATTAAACCAAGCATAGACCTCTTGTGCAATGTTCAACACACCTGTGCCGCCTCCAGACGCCCAACCTGGCGGGGCGGCACTAGTGGCCTCAGCATCGGGGGTCGATGAGCTCGTGGACCCGACCTCCAACAACCATGGAGCTGAGGCCGCCCTCTCTGGACACCGGCACACCGGAGTACGGGCCGCAGGATTCGGCCCCACCACCAGCTCGTCGCCAGAAGGCGGCACCAACGGTGCTTCCGGCCGGCTGCTCTACGCGTCAGCAGTCGGCGTGCGAGGAGTCACCTCTGCCTCCAAGACGACGGGGCCTCCGCTTTGCCTCTCCATCACCAGCTGATCATCGCCGGTCCCTCCAGTCGGCGCCTATCTCTCCGGCGTTGGTGGCTCCGCACGTAGCGGGATGACGAGCTCCGCAGTCCGGCCGCGTGCCGCCTCCTCTGCTTGAGCCTTGGCGGCCACGTCCGCCTGCTCCTTAGCTGCCATGTCGGCCTGGGCCTTGGCCACTTCGTCGGCCTCCGCCTGTGCCGCCTTGGCCGCCTCTGCCTTCTCCCGCTCCTCCCGCGATTCCCGCGCGTTCCTCTCCGTCACTTCCCGAAGGTCAGCGAGTGGGTCCATGCGGCGAGGTTCCGCAGAGCCGCCTGCTCCCCCAATAACCAAGGTGGACGGGGCCCGCTCAAGAGAGAGAGGGGCCCTATTCGTGTCAAACAAGAAGAATTGAGAAAAGGTTTGTGAGAAAAGAAGAAAAGCAAGTACAAAGCAACAACGGAAAGGCCAAACTACTTACCCAGACACCATCTGGCGCTGTTTGGGGCCTTCTGGTGTTGGGCCACCCTCGCGGCGGCCTCCTGCCGCCTGGTCGCGGTAGCTGAAGACTTGAGTTTCTTGGGACGACTGTCGTATATCCCAGCGTCGGCCCGGCGCTTTGGCACGGCTGAAGAGCTCGCGCCCGCCTGATCGGTGCCGCGAGGTCGGCACGGTTTGTTGTCCTCCTCCTCATCATCCGGTCAGTCCTCAAGGCCACCTCCTAAGGAGCCGCCTGCTCCACCTCCACCACCGCTTGTGGCGTCGTCATCCTCCATGGCGGCTGCCCCCAAATCGGGGTCGTCCAAGTCGCTCTTCGCTCGGTCCGGTTGATATTGGCGGCCTGGCTCCAGGGCATCGGCGTACGACTGGGTTGAGAGGATCTGCTCCTTGGCCGACTGGTCAGGCGGCAAAAACAAGAATACAGACGAATGAAGGAAGAAAAAATCAAAAAGACTTACTACAGGAGGTGGGTGCGCTCGACTATATGGCGGCTTGCCAAACTGCCACTCATTCAACGAGAGCTTTTAGTTGGAGAAGTAGTTCACCAGCAGGATGACCTCCACATCCAGCATCTCCTTGGTGCTCATCCGGCATGGGTCCCAGTGCCCGCTCATGCAGCAGATGATGTGGGACCGGGACTGAAGGGGAAGCACTCGACGCTCCGCGATGGAGGTCAGCAGATCCGAGGCCTTAAGGCCCTCTGACTCCGTCATCACCTAAAGACGGGAGAGGGCGGCGGAGGAGGCGGCTGACAGAGTCTTCGGCCGGAACTGCCAGTTGGTGCGAGGCTCAGCCGGCGGGTCGCCTGCATAAGCTGGCAGGTTGATGTAGTCCTCCGCCGGGTTGACATTCCAGACGTAGAAGTAGGATCGCTACCATAGCTTGACCGACTGCGTCAGCGAAAGGTCCGGGAAGTGGATCCCGGACCCCGAGCTCCGCACTGTGACGCAAGCCCTGCACTGGGCCACCTCGCTCTTGGTGGTGGTACCCAGCTTGAGGTAGAAAAACTCCCCCCAGAGCTCGAGGGTGGGGAGTATGCCGAGGTAGCCTTCGCAAAGAGTGGCGAAGGCGGCCAGCAGCACCACTGTGTTCGGCGTGAGGTGGTGCGGCTGGACTTTGTATAAAGTAAGAAAGGAACGAAAGAAACTACTTGTGGGCAGGTCGAAGCCACGGAGAAAATGAGAGCGGAAAACGACGCGTTCGGCATCTTTCGGTGCCGACGAGATTTCCGCCTCCGGGGGAACACACGCTTTCACGCGTGCCTCGAGAGGCAGCATGCACGTCCGGTGGAGGAAGGCGAGGTGATCCTCGTGGATGGTGGAGCCATCCCAGTTGCCGGCCCTCTCACGCGCCATGGGCGTGGATCTTGGACGGAGGTGCGCTGCAACGGCAAGCGGGCAAGTCTGTGGCGAGGCAGGAAAGCTGCGACATGGGGAGGCTCGGCAACAGCAAGCTGCGGCTGTGCGTCAGCAAGAAGATGGAGCACAGCGGTAGCAAGAGTAAGAAGAAGAAGAAGGACAACAAAGGGAGAGGAGGGCGCGCGTGCGTCCGCTGCCCCCTCCTCCCCCTACTTATAGCCCCTAGAGGCAAAGCCAAGGGGGCGGAACGTGGGAGGGGTCGTGGGATTAACTGTGCCCACTCCCCCCACAACCCCATGTTTACTGCACGGTAAAGGCGTCTATTAACTACGTACCGTAGAAGCCCAATCACCCGCCTTGGCCGCAGCAGATCCACACGCGTGCCGAGGCCCTGTAGTGGCGGGCCCCGGCCTGCGGCGACGTCCCGTCGCGCGTGTGGGCTGGCAGGCAGGCATGGCCTGCTAGGCACCACGTGGCGGGCAGGCAACAACCGGCTAGGCTACCACCCAGTGGGCATGTCGCTCGCCCCCCTCCACGACTTTGCGAATTCATCAGGCAGCCAGCCTGGTCGTGGCCGGCTCCTAGCTGTCGGCACCTCCAGAAGGCGGACGAGGCAAGTTGACTAGACAACTTAGAGTAGGAAGCTGTTGGGGCTCCTTGCCTTCTCAGCCATGGTGCCCCACCAGCTTCGGCGACTACTGTGGGAGTAAATGACCACGGGTAGCCACATCAGCTCCCATTGGTATTTCAAGACATCGGGGCCGCCTGCGCCCCTCACACCTCCCAGACGAACAACTATTTCCTTGGGCCGCCTGGACCAAGCGGCTGGCTGCAAGAAGGCGGTAGGATACCAAAAGGCGGCTACGAGGTGGCCAGCTTCTAGCGGGCGGCCCCTCGTGCCCTCAAAGCTTGCACCTACATAAATACAACGGGACGGGGCATGGCCACAGTGCAACCTGCCATCCTCGAATCCCGGGTTGAGCGCAGCTATAGTACGAGCGTACATGGCGGACGCCCACCATCTGGCGGGATACTGTAGCCACGTTGACCATGACATCACCTACTACCTAGGGAACTATGCTCCCACGACGACCTGTCGGTACGGCCCGCGGGCGGTGGGCCCTACCTGACAACGACCTCCAGAAGGCGGCAGGTCTCCAGAAGGCGGCGACGGGGCCGGGCCGCCTCCCACCAGGCGGCTCCCTTCCCCCTCAAAGTCTGTGCGCCATTAACCAGAGGAAACGGGGAATGGCTACAGTGAACGCCCACCCGGCGGTGGTACTATAGCCATGCTTCCCCTGACAAAGCATCCATCATCAGTAGCGAGACTACAGTGCGGAGTGATCAACCAGTCCCGCAAGCGGCGGGCATGGCCTGTCGGCCGAGTACATGACAGCCGGCGGGACCCACCAGGCGGTGGCCCCCAGCAGCTGGCAGAGAAGCTGACGTTTAGAGATACTGACGGCCGGGTCCCACACCCGGCTGGATTAGCATTGTACCCCTAGGGGGTAGGCCTATATAAACCCCCAGGTCACTCATGCAAAGGTTTCAGAGCCTTAGCACACATATAGAGAGGGGAAGAAAGGCTAGCCTCGCTCATCTTCCTCCTCTAGCCAAACAGCTGAAGGAGCAATCTTGTAGCTACCCTGTTGAGATAGTGATCATGCGGAGACCCCGCAGAGCAGGACCAGGGGTGTTATCTCCTAGGAGAGCCTCGAACCTGGGTAAGATTCGCCAGCTTAGGCGTTCTCGCTCACTCCCGCCTCTAGAGCCCAACGACATACTCTTGTCCCTCTCCATGATAAGCCACCCCTTGGCATATGTCGCACCACAACCCCGACAATCACTAAAGCAAAAAAGATAGGTGCTCAAAGCTGACCCCTGGTGTAGTCCTATTTTAATCGGGAATTCATCAGTGTCACCATCACTTGTTCAAACACTTATCACAACATTATCATACATGTCCTTGATGAGGGTAATGTACTTTGCTGGGACTTTATGTTTCTCCAAGGCCCACCACATGACATTCTGCGATATCTTATCGTAGGCCTTCTTCAAGTCAATGAACACCATATGTATGTCATTTTGCTCCCTATATCTCTCCATGAGTTGTCGTACCAAAAAAATGGCTTCCATGGTCGGCCTCCCAGGCATGAAACCAAACAGATTTTTTGTCATTCCTATCATTCTTCTTAAGTGATGCTCAATGAATCTCTCCCATAGCTTCATTGTATGGCTCATCAGCTTAATTCCATGGTAATTAGTACAACTCTGAACATCCCCTTGTTCTTGAAGATCGGTACTAATATAGCTCGTCTCCATTCTTCTGGCGTCTTGTTTATCCAAAAAAATGAGGTTGAAAAGATTAGTTAGCCATACTCTAGCTATATCCCCGAGGCCACTTCACACCTCAATGGGGATACAATATGTGCCTATCGCCTTGCCTCCTTTCATCCTTTTTAAAGCCTCCTTGACCTCAGACTCCTGGATTCACCACACTCTACATCTTTTGGTATCATCAAAGTAATCATCCAGTTCAATGGTAGAGCTCTCATTCTCCCCATTGAATAACTTGTCAAAGTACTCCCGCCATCCATGCTTAATCTCCTCGTCCTTCACCAGTAGCTGGTATGCTCCCTCTTGATCCATTTGACTTGGTCAACATCCCTTGTCTTCCTCTCTTGAATCTTGGCCATCTTATATATGTTCCTTTCGCCTTCCTTTGTGTCTAACCACTGGTAGATATCTTCATACGCTCAACCCTTGCTTCAGTCATAGCTCGCTTTGTGGTCCTCTTTGTCATCTTGTACTTCTCTATGTTGTCGGCACTCCTACCCAGGTATAGGCATTTAAAACAATCTTTCTTCTTCTTAATAGCCTTCTGGACATCATCATTCCACCACCAGGTATCTTTAGCTTCACTTCTAGTTCCCCTGGACACTCCAAACTCCTGTAAGGTTACCTTATGAATGCAAGTCACCATCTTCGTCCACATATTGTCTGCATCACCCCCTTCCTCCTAATGGCCCTCCTCAATGACACTCTCTTTAAACACCTAAGTTACCCCCCTTGAGCTTCCATCACTTTGTTCTAGCGACTTTGGCATGCTTATCCCGCTAGACACAAATCTGAAAGCAGAAGTCAGCCACCACAAGCTTGTGCTAAGGGACAATACTCTCTCTAGGTATCACCTTACAATCTAGGCATGCACGCATGTGTCAGGACCCCGATCCTAGGTCACACCGATCTAGCAGGTAACACATCATATCACTTTACGGCCTCACGCACAGTATTCCCATGGGTGCCACCTTACCTGGCCCGGGATCGTTTGCGCGTTTTGGCTCATGTATATGATAGTGTCGCTAGCATCCATATGATAGAGAACCCGGGCCGGCATGACTAGTCGTGAACCCAAAGTGGCGCTAACTTACGGGGACAAGCATTCATGAACCAGCATCGAACGTGTCGGTCGTCAACGTGTGAATCCGGGCTGTAGCAACTGGGCTAACAGGACTCTGGGAACCCGAGCTGTAGCAGGATACCAGGACTCCTGAAGTCACCGCGTGACATTTCCTTGAAGGGACAGACACAGGAACAAAGTGGATCACATGCCGGCCAGTCTAAGTGTTCCGGAGCAGTAGTAACTGAGCTAGCAAGACTCCGGTGAACCGGTCTGTAGCAGACTACCATGGCTCAGTGGAAGCACTAGACTACATTTCCCCATAAGAGAGGCTACCAAGGATAGACAACTAGGTTGTCGGATCCCACACATACTAAGCATTTCAAATCATACATACAATATGCTCGATATGTGCAAATACAACATGGCATCACAACAAAACTATACAACTCAAAGTATTTATTCATTAGGCTCCGAGGAGCCAAGTATTACAAGCATGGGTCTCATGACCCCACATACAGAGCATACAAGCAACAAGCACATGTGGAAGCTTAACTTGTCTGAATACAGACAACTACAAATGAAAAAGGCTGAGAAGCCTGACTATCTACAAGACCCTCCCAAGGGTACAAGATTGTAGCTGAGGTAACAAGCTAAACATCAAAGTCCACGCGGAACTACTAGTGAGACTGAAGTCTCTCTGCAAAACATAAATTAAGCAAACGTGAGTACAAATGTACCCAGCAAGACTTACATCAGAACTAACTACATATGCATCATTATCAACAAAGGGATGGTGGGGTTTAACTGTAGCAAGCCAGCTTTGACTCAGTGGCTAACCTGAACTACTACTGCAAGTAACTCTTTTGAGGTGGCGCACACGAGTCCACATATTCACCAATCAATACACCACTATGGATCCGCTCCCGTCTCCCTATGAGAATGCCATCCATAGCACTCACGCTTATCTTGCGCATTTTAGAGTATCCACTTTCACTTGTCTATGAACTATACAGGCAACCCAGAAGTCCTTTACCGCGGACACGGCTATTCGAATAGATCATTTGTAACCCTGCAGGGGTGTATTTCTTCACACACGCTCTCGCCACTTACCACCATGTACACGTCGTGTATCTCCGCAACCTTCAAGCGGAAGCCTGGCAAGGGAGTCGGCCTTGACCTGACTAACCTCACAAGTCTCTAGTCCAGGTTTATCGCCTATTCGGGTTCCATCTGCGAGGAGATCCGGACGGGGTTTCGCTCACAGCCCCAAATGATGTGTACAGGGTTCCAGGAGACTAAACGGGCGCCCGACATACCCGACCATGGTGTATCTACCACATCATAGCCCACCCCTAGGGTCAGCGCTATGCACGGCCTCCAACACATATCCTACAAACACCAGAAACTAGTTACAACTCCTGGGCAGAGATCAAGGCGATTAATAAGTCGAGAGGGGCACTTAAGCATTCCAATGCGTGGTAGTAACTGTTCATGGATCACAAACACAGAACTCAGTTCCTGAGGACGGCTGCAATGAGACAACCCACCATGTACTCCTACATGGCCTCTCACCACTACCTTTACCAAATCGTGTTCACACACTTAGCTCTCAACAGTAGGACATGTTCACCACATTCCAATTCATCCCCGATGAATCAGACCAGACTCAACTCTAAGCAGTAGCAGGCATGACAACAAGCATGAATGAGTAGGCACATCAGGGCTCAAACAACTCCTACTCATGCTAGTGGGTTTCATCTATTTACTGTGGCAATGACGGGTCATGCAGAGGAAAAGGGGTTCAACTACCGCATCATGTAACAGTTGAATTGTTGTCCTAATGCAGTTAAAAAGAGCAGAAGCGAGAGAGTGGGATTGTATCAGAATGAACAAGGGGGTTTTACTTGCCTGGCACTTCTGAAGATAATATAGCTCTTCATCGGTGTCATCGATCTCCTCGTCGGAACGTCACCTACTCAGAGGGGACAAACACCGACAACAGAGAAAGAACACAATCAATGCAATGCAACAATATTATGCATGATCATGACATGGCAATATGCTGTGATTTGGGCTAATGCAACAGAAAGTCATTTTAATTGAAGTGGAATTCAAAACTACATCAAATTCCAACTCCAAACCTATTATGAAACTTCCTAAACAGTGAGGTTAACTTGCTCAAACATGCATGAACATGACATAAACAAATTCTTTAGATTTTTCTGATCATTTTTCATATATAAATTATTTCATTTGGAGTTATGGTTGATTTTCCATGATTTTTGGAAGTTTGGGATATTTTTTGAAATAAATAAATCATTTATGAATTATTTTAAATCCCAGAAAATATTTACTGCGTCAGCATGATGTACCAGTGACGTCATAGGTAAACAGGCTGGCCCAAGTCAAACCTGACCAGTAGGGCCCACTGGTCAGTGATACACAGTCAGCAACAGAGGCTGACATGTGGGACCGGGTCAATGCTGACGTGGGCAAGTCAAGATGACCGGTGGGGCCACGGCATTAGCTTAATCTAAGTGGGGAGATAAACCTATGACTAATTAAGGGCGCGGGGCCCATTTGTCAGTGACCTAAGACTATTAGGTTAGTGCCTAATCTGCAGTTAGGCCGGCGTTTAACCGGGGTTAACTCGCCGGCGAGGTGCCGTGGCGGCGGGGTGGCTTGGGAATCACCCACAGGGCACAGCTTGCGACGCGGTTGGGTCCTACAGCGAACTGGGGCTTGTGCCCATCTAGCGGTGGCAGTGAGAGGATGCGAGGTGGTCTATAGAGGCGGCAGCGGCGAGTTGGGCGGCGGCCGGAGCTCGGGTGCCGACGGAATAGATGACACGGCGCGCGGGAGGACCAGAGGTTTGCACCTACGTGTTCTACGAGAGCTCACGAACCCAATGGAGGCACGCATGGGACCATTTGGTCACCGGAGCCTCGTCGGCAACGAGCTCATCGCGTTGCAGCGAGAAATCGACCATGGGGAGAGGCGGGATGACGGTGGGGCTCACAGGGAGTTGGATGGGCGGCTCGTTTGGCTCCGGGAAGCCTCGGAGCGAGCGGGCGGCGAAGAGGATCTCCGGCGACCCGAGGAGGAAGAAAGGGTCAGGGATGTCGTCACGGTGCTCCTGGCGGCTCCTGTCTTGGTGCAGAGGACGCGGGGGTCGAGGCGGAGCTCCCGGCATATCCGGATGGGCGTGGGAAGGTCGATGGTAGCGGCAAACGGCAACGGTGGCGGCAGCTCCATTCGATGGTGAGAGAGAGAGGTCCAAGGGAGAGGATGAGGACGAGGGAGAGCGAGATAGCGTCAAGGGGGTCGTGTGGCGTCCTCAGGGTGACAGGGAGATAGGTAGGGAGGCAGGAGGTGGCCGGCGCGTGGCCGGCGCGCGACGAGCACGCGCCCCTGCCTTCTGGCACGAGGTAGGGGGTGACTGGCGCTGGCCAGTCAGCTGGGCCGGCACAGTGCCAGGCCAGCTGTGGCCCAGGTAGGCGTTCTCTCCCTCTTTTCTAAATTCTTTCTGTTTCCTATTTTCTTTAACTCTGTTTTGATTTGATTTTCTACCCAAATCATTTTCCGAGCTTCTGTAAATTGTTGTATGGACTAGTGACATTAATGTAAATCCCCACAACAATTTCCAGAATTATTGGATCATATTTGAAATATATCAAATATAAATCCAATGCAAATAGTTATTGAATTAATTCCAAATGACCAAAATAAATATTTATGAGCTCCTGAAAATATTGGTTTGAATTTTAGCTCTGGCCAATATTTTCAGGGAGAAACATGAACATTTTCTTGGACCTATTTGAAGCAATTTTTATCTTGGTCATTTTCAGAAATGATTTCTAAGGCTTTCACATGTCCCCATGTCAAATTCATTGAAATTTAAACATGATGCACACATGACTAGCTAGTCTAGGTCGTACTAGAACTAGGGATGTGACAACTCACCCCCACTAAACAAGAATCTCGTCCTGAGATTCAAGCGTAGGGTAAGATGAAGGGGGAATGCAAACTAGCATAATCTTCATGATCCAGGTTGCACTTCGTGAAAACGTTCATTCAATCATCCTCTTTGTCTCGACGTCTTGCTCTGAGAACTCCATTCAATATTACAACGAGAAGAAAGGGAGAATTTTAGAAGAATCGATCTTCTTGAGGTTCGAGCAACTTAGGATCATAATAATGATCACAAGATCAGCTCACGGAATGAGACGTAGAACATCTTTGGAGCTGATAGGCAAAGCATGTATCAGGAGGGACAGAGGAAACAATTTGACGAGGGTTTGAAGGTAGCGAGGAAACAATTACCATGATCCCATAACGGGGCACCTTGGAAGAGGTGACTCGTAAAATTATTCTCTTAAGTGGCAAAAGAATTACTTTTGATACAGAGATAATTGAAACTCTCTATACCAGCCTAAGGAAATTCACAAACGATCGTTTGAAGGAGTCCGAAGTAATAGCATACTCAAATCGGAAAGGAACTATGGTTATAGAACAACTCGGCAAACGGAAGGCACATTCCAGTTGATACCAAGGATATAACCTATTGACCGAGCGTGCTTTCAAGAACTTGAGCATTTCCATATTCATCAAGGTTTTACCAACATTCATGCTGAGGATCATGGCAACACATCATACTACCCTGATGAATCATGATGGAGGATGCAGATACAAAAGAGGACAACACTTTCTCGGATTTTACCTTAGCAATGCCAAGGAACAAAACCTAGATGATCGACCGAGAGACATTTAGCACTCCTCTTCTAATGTTCTCCTTGATGTACTGGTTACCACGGTCATGCTTAAAAAGCATCAACATGGCCATCAAGTAAAGGTCGGACTTTCGGAGCACAAAATCCATAAGGAACAACTTCTAGAATAAGTCATATGACATCCTCAAGGGGAGGTGGCTAAATTGGCTTAACCAGGATACTACAATAATAGTGCTTCTAGCTAGGTGCGTCCACTTCACCGGAACCTATATCATAGTTCTTGGAAGAAGTTCCAACCATCATATCTGCCTGAGATTCAAATCTGGTTGGTAACAGGATAATTCAGACAACATGTTTGGAAAATAAAGTTTGCAACACAACCCGATGAGATGACGTTGCGAGATTCTCGGGAAATGATCTACGGTAGTAAGCTCCAAAACATGAGTTGGTTCTGCTACACACATGTGGACACGCTGTCCAAGACAAGAATGACCATGTAGAAGTCTTACGATAAAACACTACCGGGTTCAGGTGGGGAACCATCATCAAGGATAACGAAGTCCTAACATAAGTCATGATTCTTAAGAAGGGACTTCTTCTCCTTGAATAAATCAATCAGTGGCTTGGTGTGCTAGGGATACATATGGGATGAAGGTAGTGAGCCTATCAAACCATAGCATACTTCGCACATGCATGACTAATTTGGGATGGTACCAGAGGAAACAAAAACAATCTTTCTCAAACTCACGGCGGCAACTTGCATCAAATTCACGTGAATCAGAGAAAGTCACATCTTTCATCCAACATATGCTTCATGAACGGGACATGAAGATAATGCTTTTAGAAGTTTCCAACACTAGCTGGATGTTCAACACGAATCATGGAGGAGATAAAAATGTTGCTGATGGGCTCAACAACAAGTCATCAAGATTTCCCATAAGATGGAATTCCACAACTATGTGAGCAAGGCGATAGCATTGGTCAGAACAAAAGATATAATGGAGTATGCTCAAGGAATCAACCACGAGTAAGACAACATTATGAACATCATTGGTTCTTAGTTTTATTTGGCGATAGCCCATACTCAAATCAAAGTACTGACAAGATAGTAGATCCAACAATTGATCACAAGGATCAATCAATGAAGATATCATCTTTCTTCAGCACACACTCGCACACAAAAGATCTACCTTTGGAATGAACTAAGTCAGATAAAGCTTTATCTTCCAACTCCGCAAGTTGTTGTTTAGCTCAACTGACTAGTTTAGGGTATCCAAAACAAAATCTTGGAGAATGGGTGGTTTGGAGGAAAACCAACATGATCACGAACTCAACATAGCAGTCAGGTGACAACCTGGTAATACTTCCGAGAAAATATTCGGAACATCACGAACCACCGATATGTCATTAAGCTCGATCTTGCTTCCGAGGCAAGAGGATGTGATTGAGTAAGCAAGGGATTGACACAATCCTAACTCTTCGATCGAAGAGTGCACCAGAAATAAGGACTAGGTAGCAGGATCAATCTTAGAATGATGATCCAATAACCAACACACTAAGAATTAAATTATCGTCCGTTAAGTACCAAGCAACACAGTTGCTAGGGGTATTGATTTCACATATCACGATTCACTTGTCGGCATTCCGGTTACAATAACTTGGGAACCAAGGAATGAACAATGATGGCAAGAATTATCACTGTGTCAAGAATTCATAAGGGGTGGTGTCGGGGGGTGCTGATTCCACCAACACCTATGGGGACAGGGCCCCTTTCGGTTCGGTGGGAGGCGGAGAGAGCACAAAGAGCGGATCGAGGCAGTGCATGCGGGCGATTTTACCCAGCTTCGGGCCGCACGGATGCGTAAAACCCTACTGCTGCTTGTTTGTGTATATTGGATTCTTGCTCAGGAGCGATGGACGCTGCCAGACTGAGCGTGAGAGTGTTCCTGGTGTTGAATGAGCCGAACTGGCCGAACCCCCTCTGCGTTGCGCCTGGGCCTCCTTTTATACTTTCAAGGGGTCACCGACAGGTGGCAACGTAGACTAGAAGGGTAAAAATGGAAAAGGATGCGGTAGGTGCAGCTACCGCTACTGTGGATACAGTGCACCCTACCTAACTCTGACGGCAGGGGACAAGGGCATTAAATGCCTGTTTGAGTCTCCTAAACAGTGCAAAAGGTGACCGTTAGGAGCACGACCGTTTGCCACGATGGGCTTCTCTTCATCTCCGCTTGCCACCACGTACCCCTAGCTGCACGGCCTCCTGCCACGTGTGCTTGGGAGAGTCCCAGAGCGACACGTTAGCAGGTGTGTTGGAGCGCGGGCACGAAGTGGGGGTTTCCCGCGTCAAGCTCCTTGCCGCGGCCGTCGTCTTGTCGCGTCCGGAAGCTTGTCGCTCGCCGGATCTTGCCGGGACGCAGGGCACGTCGCGGCAAGCTTTCTTGGTATGCCTTGAGTGGCCTTCCCGGCAAGCTCCTCTTGCCGGGGTCTTGTCTCTTCCCGGCAAGATCCTCTTGCCGGGGCCTTGGTTGGCCTTCCCGGCAAGCTCCTCTTGCCGGGGCCTTGGTTGGCCCTCCCGGCAAGCTCCTCTTGCCGGGGCCTTGGTTTGAGTACTTTGTTCTTGAATGGTCTTCAAGGGAACCACGGAGGGTCTTGGCGGTCACCCGGCAAGCCTTGCCGCGGGGTGCTGCGACTGCCCGTGCACAAGTTCGGGGTACTAGGGTACCCCTACTCTAGTACACCGACAGGAGCCCCCGGGCCTGGGCCATACACGGAGCCGAGCGCTGTTGGGCCAGGCCCAAAACAGTGCACGGGCACGCGCGGCCTAGGTCACGCCGCATATCTCTCCGCTCCCACCGTGCACGCCCAGAACGGCACGCGTCAAACGCGGCGTCGTGGGTGACGCGGGTGGTGTGCGCGGGGCTAAGCCCCTCAAGCATGCGCCAGGCCACGATGATGGGGACGGTTCACGCCCTCCTCTCTAAACGGAGGTAGGTGTGGGGGCGTGATGCATTTACTGGACGGGGCCGGTGCGCGGTTTTCGGGACGTCCACTCCCCGCGTTCACGGGGCGGAGCGAGGCCGCTTCATCTGTCGCCTTGGTTCTGCATCCCCGCCACGCGGCTACCATGCGCTTGGGGTCACGGACGGTGGAGTGGGAAACTGGGTCGTCGCGAGCGGGTTGGCCCCGACTCCCTGCCCTTCCCGTGCCTTGATTCGCTGAGCGGGGCGGCCGAGCCCCCACCTCGCTCCTTTATAAAGAGCGGGATGGGAGCACAGAAACCCGCACTCTCTCATCTTCTCCTTTCTTCAGCTTCTGCTCCCCTTTCTCTCATCTGCCATGGAGAAAAGGAACCCAGGCCCTTCATCGGTGGCGGCGAGGGTCGCCGCCAGACAGCGCATCTCTCCCTCTTCCGCGCCCGTGGTGGCAGAGCCAGCCATAAGGGGAAGAGGGAGGGGGCGAGGTCGCGGACGAGGTCGAGGCGCTCGGGGAAGAGGCGGACGGGGCGGCGCGTCAGCTTCACCTCCGCCGGCGGCTCCTCCCCCCACGGCGGTCCATATAGGGGACGACCCTTGCGAGTTCTTCGTCAGGCTGCGCCGGGCGCCTCGTCGTCGCCTCCGGCTTCCAGCTCCGTTTGCGCGTGCGATGGAGTTGGACCTGCCCGAGACACTGAGACTGCACATGAGGGGTTGTGGGATCAGCGGCACGCGAGTCCGCGTTGCATTCCCAGCCCCTAATGTGATGTATCTTGATCGAGGGTGGAAGACGTTCGCCCGCATCCACAGCTTGACGGAGGGGTTTACCCTCCATTTTAAGTTGATGGAGGGCGATCTCCTCTCCGTCAAGGCCTTCGGGTGCTTCGGCACTCGGGCGAAGTGCTGCGTGGACAGCTCCTCCGACAGCGAAGGCTCCTCCTCGAGCGAGAGCGACGAGGAGGGGAGCGACAGCGACGATGAGGGTAGCGGGCGGCGGGGTAGCGGGTCCGACTAGGCGTCGGGCGCCGCTTTGCGCGGCACCGGCGACCCCATCATCCGCGTCGCCGGCTTCTTGAACTCCCCGGGGTCGTCTCCTTGGGCGGCTGGCGTAGGGAGGCTGCGGAAGGGGAAGAGGGCTGGCGACAAGGCCGTCAGGTCGGAGTACGAGGGCGTGGTGCCCTCGACAGCGTGCTGACGTCCTGCCGCCCCGTCTTCGAGCCCCGCTTCCAGCGCCGCCGTCGCCGTCCAGCCTTCGGACGACCCCCCGGATGTTCCCTTGGTGTCTTCTGGCACCCGTAGCTCGCCTAGGCACTCCTTTTGCCCTTTTCGCCTCCTTGACCTGCCTCCTGAAAAGAGGGACAGGAAAGGGATTACGGGCATCTTATCTTTTTAATTTGTAAGCCTTCGGGCCTTAGCTGTATCTAAAATTTGTAATCCTCTCTTTCATGTTTTTCATCCTCTATGGATTGTACCTGAGCGGGATGTTTTTTAATGAAAAGGGGGATGCTTGCCGGGTTATTTGTCTCGCGAGTTAAACCCACGCCAAGGAGCAAATACTTGGTATCCCTCGGAAAGACATTTCTTCTCCCGGTAACAGGCCCTGCAGCCTTCCCACGTCGCTTAACCTTTCTCACGCTTTTGACGGAGGCAGGAACGAGGCGGGTGCGGTCTCCTCGTTTCATCCCTTTGCTGCCGCGACTACGACCAAACTTGGCCCCGAGAACGAGCCCCAGGGCCTAGAGTCGAGGGAGCACGGCAGTTTCCGGGAAGAAACGTGGTTTCGCATTCCCCAGTCCATAAGAGGATGCATGATGAGGGATGAAAGACTTATCTGATATTGTAGCCCCCGGCAACTCTGGTTTGCCGTGGACGATTCTTGGCACTCGCAGCCCCCAGCGATACTGGCTTGTCGGGAAGGCTTTTATCTTCAGCAGAGAACTTTGATGTTCTCGATGCTGGCTTCCGGCAAACTTGTTGCCAGGAAGGCTTTTATCTTCGGCAGAGAACTTTGACGTTCTCGATGCCGGCTTCCGGCAAGCTTGTTGCCAGGAAGGCTTTTATCTTCGGCAGAGAACTTTGACGTTCTCGATGCCGGCTTCCGGCAAGCTTGTTGCTAGGAAGGCTTTTATCTTCAGCAGAGAACTTTGACGTTCTCGATGCCGGCTTCCGGCAAACTTGTTGCCAGGAAGGTTTTTATCTTCGGCAGAGAACTTTGACGTTCTCGATGCCGGCTTCCGGCAGGCTTGTTACCAGGAAGGCTTTTATCTTCAGCAGAGAACTTTGACATTCTCGATGCCGGCTTCCGGCAAGCTTATTGCCAGGAAGGCTTTTATCTTCGGCAGAGAACTTTGACGTTCTCGATGCCGGCTTCCGGCAAGCTTATTGCCAGGAAGGCTTTTATCTTCGGCAGAGAACTTTGACGTTCTCGATGCCAGCTTCCGGCAAGCTTGTTGCCAGGAAGGCTTTTATCTTCGGCAGAGAACTTTGACGTTCTCGATGCCGGCTTCCGGCAGGCTTGTCGCCAGGAAGGCTCATGGCGAAGAACTTCGTTGTTCTTGACACCGGCTCCCGGCAAGATCGTTGCCGGAAAGGCTTACGGCGAAGAACTTTGTCGTTCTTGACGCCGGCTCCCGGCAAGATCGTTGCCGGAAAGGCTTATGGCGAAGAACTTCGTCGTTCTTGACGCCGGCTCCCGACAAGATCGTTGCCGGAAAGGCTTATGGCGAAGAACTTCGTCGTTCTTGACGCCGGCTCCCGGCAAGATCGTTGCCGGAAAGGCTTACGGGAAGAACTTCGTCGTTCTTGACGCCGGCTCCCGGCAAGATCGTTGCTGGAAAGGCTTATGGCGAAGAACTTCGTCGTTCTTGACGCCGGCTCCCGGCAAGATCGTTGCCGGAAAGGCTTATGGCGAAGAACTTCGTCGTTCTTGACGCCAAAAAGATTGGCCCTAAGGGCGTTGCCAGCCCCCGGGCCATAACTGCGTTCAAACATAGCAAGTGATTAGCATCCGAAGTGCACTTAACTCGTTTGCGAATTTTGACTTTTGCTGCATATTCCCTATGCCTGCTGGAATGCTTTCCGGTGCGTACGATCCAGCCAGCAGCGCTTGAGGGAACGGGCCCTTAGCGGCTATTCGGGAACATCGCCTCCCGGAAAGGTTTACCTTCTTGGTTCTAGCGCAACCGCACAAGTTGCCGAGCGGACTCGAGGCAACATGGAGCGCAACTAGCCCCGAGAAGGCTCCTCGGCATACAGGTCTATGCAGAAATCTCAAATAAATAGCGCATGCTATCTTCCTGTTCAACCCCTCTTTGTACGTCCACCCTACGCTTTCTAGGGAAACTTGCCGGTGCAGGCACCCTTGCCGCGAGCGCCGAGTGCGGAACTTCAGCAGCCTGCTGGCGGGGTCACTACCGACAAGCAATCTTGTCGCAACTAGTTGCAGCTCGCTTAAGTTGTTGAGCGGACTCAAAACAAAGTAAGGGCGCTAGCGGCTCACTTAAGTTGCTGAGCGGACTCGAAGCAAAGTAAGGGCGCTAGCAGCTCACTTAAGTTGTTGAGCGGACTCGAAACAGAGTAAGGGCGCAACTAGCTACGAGTTGATTCCTCCGCGCACAGGTTTTCCGTACAAAGAACAAGATCTCCGAGGCGGATAACCTTATACAAAAAGGAAATATCTAAAGTTTCGCACGACTTAGCTTTTTCTATTGCCGTACTGGCGTCGTTCTTTTGCTCGCCCGCTCCTTAGGAGCCACGACGATGAAGAACAGCTGCCGCCGAATCCCCTACCTGGCGCGCCAGAGATGTCGGGGGGTGCTGATTCCACCAACACCTATGGGGACAGGGCCCCTTTCGGTTCGGTGGGAGGCGGAGAGCGCACAAAGAGCGGATCGAGGCAGTGCACGCGGGCGATTTTACCCAGCTTTGGGCCGCACGGATGCGTAAAACCCTACTGCTGCTTGTTTATGTATATTGGATTCTTGCTCAGGAGCGATGGACGCTGCCAGACTGAGCGTGAGAGTGTTCCTGGTGTTGAATGAGCCGAACTGGCCGAACCCCCTCTACGTTGCGCCTGGGCCTCCTTTTATACTTTCAAGGGGTCACCGACAGGTGGCAACGTAGACTAGAAGGGTAAAAATGGAAAAGGATGCGGTAGGTGCAGCTACCGCTACTGTGGATACAGTGCACCCTACCTAACTCTGACGGCAGGGGACAAGGGCATTAAATGCCTGTCTGAGTCTCCTAAACAGTGCAAAAGGTGACCGTTAGGAGCGCCACCGTTTGCCACGATGGGCTTCTCTTCATCTCCGCTTGCCACCACGTACCCCTAGCTGCACGGCCTCCTGCCACGTGTGCTTGGGAGAGTCCCAGAGCGACACGTTAGCAGGTGTGCTGGAGCGCGGGCACGAAGTGGGGGTTTCCCGCGGCAAGCTCCTTGCCGCGGCCGTCGTCTTGTCGCGTCCGGAAGCTTGTCGCTCGCCGGATCTTGCCGGGACGCAGGGCGCGTCGCGGCAAGCTTTCTTGGTATGCCTTGAGTGGCCTTCCCGGCAAGCTCCTCTTGCCGGGGTCTTGTCTCTTCCTGGCAAGATCCTCTTGTCGGGGCCTTGGTTGGCCTTCCCGGCAAGCTCCTCTTGCCGGGGCCTTGGTTGGCCCTCCCGGCAAGCTCCTCTTGCTGGGGCCTTGGTTTGAGTACTTTGTTCTTGAATGGTCTTCAAGGGAACCACGGAGGGTCTTGGCGGTCACCCGGCAAGCCTTGCCGCGGGGTGCTGCGACTGCCCGTGCACAAGTTCGGGGTACTAGGGTACCCCTACTCTAGTACACCGACAGGTGGTGCAATTCTCATGACTTTCTTGACATAAGACGGTAATACTTCAAGGTAGAACAGAATCAAAAGCTGGGTTGGCATTTGATTTGCGGATTACAACTGCTTTGACCCAATCCTGGAGATGGATAAGGTATTGGAGTTTGTTTCTCCTAGTGATTTCGGAATAGAATGGCTTGACAGACCACAAGAATATGAGGTATCGATGAGCATGAATGCATGACATGCTCTGTACTATCAAATGATAGACGGAGATCGGGATACAACTAGAGAGAGGGACAACTCAAAGGAACATATATCTTTTGGAGTTGTGGATGCATAGATTAGTATGTCGAGCAAGCTCAACATTTCTTCTGGATAACCCATGTAGAAAGTTAGAACTGGCAGATTCACAATGTAGAATGGGGAACTCGTCAAGAGCACTCTGGTTGTGATCTTTTGGTTCAAAAGAACTTCTGCCATAAGCAGTTCTTGGTATTTGGAAGAAGGATATACCACGGACCTCGAGGACTATTGCAAAGGTTACTAATATCCTAAAGGAACTAGAAAACACTATCAACATGAATGAGTAGAGTGAATCTCGGGTTCAAGAACCCAGGAGTGGAATGCCTACTAACTAAATGGCATCACGGGATGCTTTCGAGAATGATGGCCAGAGTCATCACTTTGGGAACACTAATCATGGCTAGATTACTAGGTGGTTCTCTAAGACACCTAGGGTCATAATAATAGCTCCAACATATATGTCGAGGTAATGGAGTACCTCAACTCAGCAATTAGTGTGGTCAATCTGGCCCAAAAGGATCATCGGGAACGGAAAGAAGAGATTTGCAAATGCATCCGACTATTTAGAAACCTAGGATGACTCGGACAGCATAACATCTGTAAATGCTCAAAAAGATTTGAGACATCCTGCAAAATGGTGGCATAACCACTCAACATCACAATATCAAGGTTCTGAGGCCAGATGTGAACATAAGGAAGTAGTAGAAACTGAACTGAGACTTGAATCCATCAATCCTATAAGTCTATGGATTAGTAACATGGCATCCTAATAGATAGATGAGAAGGCCTAGTTCTTAATCCCCGTAGAAAAGAAGAGGTTGACTCAGATCAGAAGGGCATAAGGTAAAGGAGTAAAAAGAGCCTTACGTTCCCTGCCACAATCAATTCCCTTATATAACTAAAGCATTTCTAGACTCAACTTCGACCAGTTTGGCTTGGTAATCCTACAGGTAGTCAGGCTCTGATACCAAAGCTGCCAGGACCCCGATCCTAAGTCAGACCGATCTAGCATGTAACACATCATATCACTTTGCGGCCTCACGCACGGTATTCCCACGGGTGCCACCTTACCTGGCCCGGGACCGTTTGCACCTTTTGGCTCATGTATATGATAGTGTCTCTAGCATCCATATGACAGAGAACCCGAGCCAACATGACTAGTCGTGAACCCAAAGTGGTGCTAACTTACGAGGACATGCATGCATGAACCAGCATCGAACGTGTCGGTCATCAGCGTGTGAATCCGGGCTGTAGCAACTGGGCTAACAGGACTCCGGGAACCCGGGCTGTAGCAGGCTAGCAGCACTCCGGAAGTCACCGCGTGACATTTCCCTGAAGGGACAGACACATGAACGAAGTGGATCACATGTCGGCCAGTCTAAGTGTTCTGGAGCAGTAATAACTGAGCTAGCAGGACTTCGGTGAACCGGTCTGTAGCAGACTACGATGGCTGAGTGGAAGCACTAGAGTACATTTCCCCATAAGATAGGCTACCAAGGATAGACAACTAGGTTGTTGGATCCCACGCATACCAAGCATTTCAAATCATACACACAATATGCTCGATATGTGCAAATACAACATGGCATCACAGCAAAACCCTACAACTCGAAGTATTTATTCATTAGGCTCCGAGGAGCCAAGTATTACAAGCATGGGTCTCATGACCCCACATACAGAGCATACAAGCAACAAGCACATGCGGAAGCTTAACTTGTCTGAGTACAGACAACTAAAAATGAAAAAGGCTGAGAAGCCTCACTATCTACAAGACCCTCCCAAGGGTACAAGATCGTAGCTGAGGTAACAAGCTAAACATCGAAGTCCACGCGGAACTACTAGTGAGACTAAAGTCTCTCTGCAAAACACAAATTAAGCAAACGTGAGTACAAATTTACCCAGCAAGACTTACATCAGAACTAACTACATATGCATCATTATCAACAAAGGGATGGTGGGGTTTAACTATAGCAAGCCAGCTTTGACTCAGTGGCTAACCTGAACTACTACTGCAAGTAACTCTTTTGAGGTGGCACACATGAGTCCACATATTCACCAATCAATACACCACTATGGATGCGCTCCCGTCTTCCTACGAGAACGCCATCCATAGCACTCACGCTTATCTTGCGCATTTTAGAGTATCCACTTTCACTTGTCTATGAACTGTACAAGCAACCCAGAAGTCCTTTACCGCGGACACGGCTATTCGAATAGATCATTTATAACCCCGTAGGGGTGTACTTCTTCACACATGCTCTCGCCACTTTCCACCATGTACACGTCATGTATCTCGGCAACCTTCAAGAGAAAGCCTGGCGAGGGAGTCTGCCACGACCTAACTAACCACACAAGTCTCTAGTCCAGGTTCATCGCCTATTCAGGTTCCATCCGCGAGGAGATCCGGCCGGGGTTTAGCTCACAGCCCCAAACGATGTGTACAGGGTTCGGCGACACCAAACGGGCGCCCAGCATACCCAGCCACGGTGTATCTACCGCATCATAGCCCACCCCTAGGGTCAGCGCTACGCACGGCCTCCAACACATATCCTACAAACACCATAAACTAGTTGCAACTCCTGGACAGAGATCAAGGCGATTAACAAGTCAAGAGGGGCACTTAAGCATTCCAATGTGTGGTAGTAACTGTTCATGGATCACAAACACAGAACTCAGTTCCTGAGGACAGCTGCAATGAGACAACCCTCCATGTACTCCTACATGGCCTCTCACCGCTACCTTTACCAAATCGTGTTCACACACTTAGCTCTCAACAAAAGGCCATGTTCACCACATTCCAATTCATCCCCGATGAATCAGACCTGGCTTAACTCTAAGCAGTAGCAGGCATGACAACAAGCATGAATGAGTAGGCACATAAGGGCTCAAACAACTCCTACTCATGCTAGTGGGTTTCATCGATTTACTATGGCAATGACGGGTCATGCAGAGGAAATGGGGTTCAACTATCGCAGCATATAACAGTTGAATCGTTGTTGTCCTAATGCAGTAAAAAAGAGCAGAAGCGAGAGAGTGGGATTGTATCAGAATGAACAAGGGGGTTTTGCTTGCCTGGCACTTCTGAAGATAATATAGCTCTTCATCGGTGTCATCGATCTCATCATCGGAACGTCGTCTACTCAGAGGGGACAAACACCGACAACAGAGAAAGAACATAGTTAATGCAATGCAACAATATGATGCATGATCTTGACATGGCAATATGCTGTGATTTGGGCTAATGCAACAGAAAGTCATTTTAATTGAAGTGGAATTCAAAACTACATCAAATTCCAACTCCAAACCTATTATGAAACTTGCCCTACTCATGTTTCGTCCTAAACAATGAGGTTAACTTGCTCAAACATGCCTGCCTTCTGGCGCGAGGTAGGGGGTGACTGGCGCTGGCCACTCGGCTGGGCCGGCACAGTTCCAGGACAGCAGTAGCCCAAGTAGGCGTTCTCTCTCTCTTTTCTAAATTGTTTCTGTTTCCTATTTTCTTTAACTCTGTTTTGATTTGATTTTCAACCCAAAACATTTTCTGAGCTTCTGTAAATTGTTCTATGGACTAGTGACATTAATATAAAGCCCCACAACAATTTCCAGAATTATTGGTTCATATTTGAAATATATCAAATATAAATCCAATGCAAATAGTTATTGAATTAATTCCAAATGCCCGAAATAAATACTTATGAGCTCCTGAAAATATTGGTTTGAATTTTAGCTCTGGCCAATATTTTCAGAGAGAAACATGAACATTTTCTTGGACCTATTTGAAGCAATTTTTATCTTGGTCATTTTCAGAAATGATTTCTGAGGCTTTCACATGTCCTCATTTCAAATTCATTAAAATTTAAACATGATGCACACATGACTAGCTAGTCTAGGTCATACCGGAACTAGGGATGTGACAGCCTGTCTTTCCTTCTCGAGAGGATGTAATCAAGATAGAGTGTTGACTGTCGGAGTAATTGACAACGGGTACCCCGAAGACGGCAAGACAATATTTCAAGACATCGGGGCTAGCAAAGTCCCTCAGTCCGACTGCTCAGGCCGCCCAGGCGGCCCCCTGTCCGACTGCCCGGGCCGACTCGCCACCCGGCCTGCTTCGCGGAGTCGGCCACTGCATCGATCTGACATCGACCCGACAATGACGAGACTGTTGTACCCGAGCACTGTTCACATGTCACCCGAGCCATCATGTATAGTGTCATTCATCCTCTGGCACTATTTATGAAGTGACCCAGGGGACAAGCATGACACCCCACCATGCCCCCCTTGTTCCCATGCCACCACATAGCTTACTTCCTAAGCTAGCCCACACTATATAAGCTAGCTAGCCATCCATCCATCCATCCATCCACTTACTCAGGTATGAGCACACACATGCTCACAGCTACAAGTCATGGGCATAGCCGGCCACTAAAGCATGCCACTTACATGCATATATGAAACCAGATGCCTGTTGCACTCCTTTCAGATACAGCTCCAGGAGCAACTCTGTACCAGATATACCACATATGCTCACACATGCAAGAGTAGGGGTATTATCTCTCCGGAGAGCCCCAAACCTGGGTAAACTACCGCGTGCTACTCGCATACCCGCTCCCAGGCCTACGAGCAGTAGTCTTGCCCTCACACGAAGCCACCCTGTGGCATCTGTCGTCTTGCACCCCCCGTGAGAATACCATGACAGTTGGTGCCCACCGTGGGGCAGTACTATGATACCGCGCTGCTGCTAGTTTCGCAGTCCGGGCGGGACCCTTTTCGTCACCTCCGCCGTGACGTCGATGTCCTCTCTCTGGCCATGCTCGAGGGCTTGAGATCAACTTGCCCCCGAAGTGGCCGCGAGGAGTGGCGCGTCCTCGCCGTCGGCTTCGCCCTCTTCGTCACCACCGCCGTTCCGCCTCCCGGGCGCTCGCTGAGCTCTTGTTCCACCCGTCGTCGACTGCCTCGTCGCCGGCGCTAACATCACGTCCGTCGTCGGCAAGCTTGGCCTATTGTGCTCTCGACTGCTACGCTCCCGCACGCTCGCTCCTCTGTCTCATTCCCCCACGAGCACACTAGATGGTCATGGCCGCTCTGATTGATCCCCATCTCCCAGTGTAACGCCCGGATAATCATGCTATAGTAAAACCGCGTTAATGATGCCACGTCACCTTGGTTACGGCTGATAATCTCGCGTTAGTTCGAAACAGATTCAAATTCAAAATTCGAATTAAGATAACAATTAAAGTTTTCAAAAGTCAAAACTAAAATGTTCGATGTGTTGAAAATATTCCCTAACTATTTGTCATGAAGAATCCATGCTTTTATAAAAAAAACCTAAATACATAAAAGGAATTAACACAAGAAAGAGAAATAAATAAAAGAAAAAAAGGAAAAGACAAAGCTAACAAAAAAGGAAAAGAGAAACCCCCCTCCCCGCTGGGCCACGGCCCAGATGGCCTCGGGGCCTAACAGGCCGGCCCACCCCGCCGCCTTAATCCCCCACTCCCCCACTCTCCCACCGACACTCCCCACTCCCCCCTCGCACAAAATATCTCCCTTCCCCCGTCTCTCCCGATTGGATCGGGAGGAGACCCCCGATGCCCACTGGACCCCGCCGCCGCCAGGAGCTACCACGCCGGCCTGCTTCTGCTCTGCCTCGCCGTCTACGTCCTCCTCCTCGCGCCTCGCTGCCCAGAACCCTACGGCACCCAGTGAGGCCCCTCCTCTCTCTCCCGCGCCCCGCCGTATCCCCGCATCAGCTGCGTGCCCCAACGCACATGTGACGCGCCTGCACGTCCATCCGGCTCCGGCTGCGCCGCCCGGGCCATGCCCTCCTCGTCCCGGCCGCAACCCTGCGTGCCCCCACGCATGCATGCCCGCGCTTGGCCACGCGTCGCCTCTGATGTCGTTGCTCGCGCTCCGAGCCGCACTTGCCGCGCCGCCTCTTCTCTCCGCAGCCGCGCGGCCCCACCGACCACCGCTGCCGACCAGCGCTTAGGGAGTCCTGGATTAGGGGGTATCCGGACAGCCGGGCTATATCCTTTGGCCGGACTGTTGGACTATGAAGATACAAGATTGGAGACTTTGTCCCGGGTCCGGATGGGACTCTCCTCGGCATGGAAGGCAAGCTTGGCAATACAGATATGTGGATCTCCTTCCTTGTAACCGACTCTGTGTAACCCTAGCCCCCTCCGGTGTCTATATAAACCGGAGGGTTTTAGTCTGTAGGACAACATACAATCATACCATAGGCTAGCTTCTAGGGTTTAGCCTCTCTGATCTCGTGGTAGATCAACTCTTGTACTACTCATATTATCAAGAACAATCAAGCAGGACGTAGGGTTTTACCTCCATCAAGAGGGCCCAAACCTGGGTAAACACCGTGTCCCCTGCCTCCTGTTACCATCCGCCTAGACGCACAGTTCGGGACCCGTTACCCGAGATCCACCGGTTTTGACACTGACATTGGTGCTTTCATTGAGAGTTCCTCTGTGTCGTCATCGTTAGGCTTGATGGCTCCTTCGATCATCAATAGCGATGTAGTCCAGGGTGAGACCTTTCTTCCCGGACAGATCTTTTTATTCGGCGACTTCGCACTGCGGGCCAACTCGCTTGGCCATCTGGAGCAGATCGAGAGTTTTGCCCCTGGCCACCAGGTCAGGTTTGGAAGCTTAAACTACACAGCCGACATCCGTGAAGACTTGATCTTTGATGGATTCGAGCCCCTGCCGAGTGCGCTGCACAGTCACGACGAGCATGATTTAGTTCTACCATCGGAAAATGTTTCGGAGACCGCACCGGCAATCGCTCCGACCCTTAATTCGGAGCCAATTGCGCCATCCATGGACGGGTGGATAGACCCCGCCACGGAGGCCATATCCTCAGTGGCGATTGAGCCGAGTATCGACCTTACCCTTCATGGGAGCCGTGACGCCGAACTGCCGGATTCTTCCCCGGCCACGGACTCCGAACTGCATGCGCCCGTCGAATCCGACTGGGTGCCGATCATGGAGTTCACTTCCGCGGATATCTTTCAGCACTCGCCCTTCGGCGACATACTGAACTCATTAAGGTCTCTCTCCTTGTCAGGAGAGTCCTGGCCGAACTATGTCCGGCAGGATTGGGATGTGGATGACGAAGAAATTTGCCGCCCACCCACCACCCACTTAGTAGCCATTGTCGACGATTTGACCGACACGCTCGACTTCGACTCCGAAGACATCGACGGTATGGACGACGATGCGGGAGATGAACAGGAACCACTGTCCACAGGGCACTGAACAGCCACCTCATCATATGATATATACATGGTGGACACACCCAAAGAAAGCAATGGCGACGGGTCAGCGGAGGACGACCCCTCCAAGAAGCAACCCAAGCGCCAACGTCAGCGGAGCCGCTCTAAGTCTCGCCAAAGCAAAAGCGGTGATACCGGCACATGAGATAATAGCACTCCGGAAAGTGCTGAAGATGACAACAATCCCCTCCAGCAAGATTTAGAGATGGAGGATGGAGAAGCCAGCCCTCCCGAGAGAGCGACAGATGGACAGACGGAGGATGATAATTACATGCCTCCCTCTGAAGACGAGGCAAGCCTCGACGATGATGAATTTGTTGTGCCTGAGGATTCCGTCGAGCAAGAGCGCTTCAAGCGTCGGCTTATAGCCACGGCAAATAGCCTTAAGAAAAAGCAACAACAGCTTCAAGCTAATCAAGATTTGCTAGCTGACAGATGGACTGAAGTCCTTGCGGCCAAGGAATATGAACTCGAACGCCCCTCCAAGAGTTACTCAAAGCGCAGGTTGCTACCCCGACTGGAGGAGGAAGCATTAAAACCTACATCTCCAACGTATGACGTGGCTGATCGGCCACCTCGTGGCCGCGACAGAGAGGCATTTCAGCCAAAAGCTTAGCTCGCACCCCGATGCCACTCAAATAAAAATGTCAAGGAAATGGGAAACATGCTAGACCTGCGAGACGTATTGGAGGACAAAGCAAAACACGCAAGATCGATCTACGGATCACGAGGGCGCGCCACTACGCGAGACGATAACCGACACGCCAGATACAGTAAAAGTAAATCCGGCTGGGCCGAACATAGCGGACAAGACTCATTTGAGTTGCGTCGTGACATAGCCCAGTACAGAGGCGCCGCACACCCCCTATGCTTCACAGACGAAGTAATGGATCACCAAATCCCAGAGGGTTTCAAACCCGTAATTATCGAATCATACGACGACACAACAGGTCCTGCGGTATGGATCAAGGACTTCCTCCTGTACATCCACATGGCCCGCGGTGACGATCTACACACCATCAAATACCTCCCACTCAAACTCAAAGGACCAGCTCAGCACTGGCTCAATAGCCTGCCAGCAGAATCCATTGGCTGTTGGGAGGATCTAGAAGCCGCATTCCTCGACAACTTCCAGGGCACTTATGTGCGACCACCAGATGCCGATGACTTGAGCCACAGAATTCAGCAGCCAGAGGAATCGGCGAGCCAATTCTGGACACGGTTCCTAACAAAGAAAAATCGAATCATCAACTGTCCGGATGCAGAGGCCCTAGCAACTTTTAAGCACAACATCCGCGATGAGTAGCTCGCCCGGCACCTTGGCCAGGAAAAGCCGAAATCTATGGCAGCCCTCACGACACTCATGACCCACTTTTGCGTGGGAGAGGACAGATGGCTGGCTCGAAGCTATAACATATAAAAGAACCATGGTACTTCGGATACCAAGGATAGCAATGGCAGGTCATGTCACAACAAACACAAGTGCCGCATCAACAACGACAATACCGAGGTTACGGCAGTCGATGCCGGATTCAGAGGCTCTAAACCCAGTCAGCGGAAAAAGCCATTCAAAAGAAGCACCCCGGGCCCGTCCAGTTTGGAGTGTATACTCGATCGCTCGCGTCAAATACACGGCACCCCCGACATGCCAGCCAACCACACCAACAGGAAATGTTGGGTGTTCAAGCAGGCCGGCAAGTTAAATGCCGAAACCAAAGATAAGGGGTCACATAGCGATGACGAGGAGGAGCCCCGGCTGCCGAACACCGGAGGACAGAAGAGGTTCCCCCCACAAGTGCGAACGGTGAACATGATATATGCAACCCACATCCCCAAGATGGAGCGGAAGCGTGCGTTAAGGGACGTATATGCGTTGGAGCAGTCACCCCAAAGTTCAACCCATGGTCCTCTTGTCCGATCACCTTCGATCGCAGGGACCATCCCACTAGTATCCGTCATGGCGGATTCGCTGCACTGGTCCTAGACCCAATCATCGACAGATTTCACCTCACTCGAGTCCTTATGGATGGCGGCAGCAGCCTGAACCTGCTTTATCAGGACACAGTGCGCAAAATGGGTATAGACTCCTTAAGGATCAAACCCACAAAAATGACCTTCAAAGGCGTCATACCAGGTGTAGAGGCCCATTGCACAGGCTCAGTCACACTGGAAGTGGTCCTCGAATCCCCGGATAACTTCCGAAGCGAGGAGCTAATCTTCGATATAGTCCCGTTCCGCAGTGGCTATCATGCACTGCTCGGGCGAACCGCATTTGCGAGATTAAATGTGGTACCGCATTATGCATACCTCAAGCTCAAGATGCCAGGACCTCGGGGGGTCATCATAGTCAATGGAAACACAGAGCGCTCTCTCCGCACGGAGGAGCACACTGCAGCCCTCGCAGCAGAAGCACAAAGCAGCCTCTTCAGGCAATCCACCAGTTCGGTGATTAAACACCCGGACACCGTCAAGCGTGCCCAGAGTAATCTACAACATGACCACCTGGCACGCTCCGAGCTCGCATAGCAATGCGGCCCCCACCCCAGTCCCAGCCAAACGGCAAAATCCGTGCCACGCATACATAATTACGCATTAAAAATACCATGGGCGTAGGTGGCGGCACGAGTATGGCACGCCCCAAAACGCGGCTCAACCGCACTAGGGGCTTCCAACCTTATTATTTTTTCTCTTTCAGGACTTTACTCTCTGGAAACCCCGTCCGGCAGTTTGATTGCCGGACACACGATACAACAACCAAGGAGGCAGAAAGCTATGTCGCACCATGGAACTCCGAGGTGGTCTCTGATAACGAGTGAAATACTTGCTTTAAATACCATTCCTCAGCTTGCCCTTAGAGGGGACATGTCAAATAGTCCTACTTTTTACTTATCGCACTACTTGTATCATTCTGCTTTGACGCACCTTTTTGAATAAACAATGCATAGCACTAGTCTATTATAGCATTCTCTATTCTTCCTTTTATATATATATATATATATATATGTTCATTCATGACATTCAGCACCCGTACACTCTGGTACGGCCAATACGCCAGGGGCTTAAGCGTACCCCATAATACGGCGTGAGAAGTCCGAACACTTTCGACAGTGCGGCACCCCGAACTTATAGCATTATATGCATCAGCTCCGAATCATGTCTTGGGTCAATAGTCGGGTTTGCCCGGCTCCCATGTTTTGGTACCTTACGTTCTGCTATATCGGCTAAGGTAGCACTGGGAGAACTACTGCGATTGTGCCCCGGTTCATCTGGGAAAGCACCTCAGTAGAGAAAGCTAAAACTGACTGTCATGATAAGGCGAGAGCTGGTCGCTGTTCGAGAGATCTCGAGTCCCTAAAGACTTATGCCGCTTAGAGCGAGGAGTCGGCTTTGTCCGGCTTAAGGCGTGTATAGTGCCCCGAATTCAGCCTTCCGAATACTAGGGGATTCGCCAAAATTTAAAATTGTAGACTTCTATGGCAAAGTGAGAGTGATAAAGCATTATAGTCCGATTGCCTTGTTCGTTGTGCTGAGCACCTCCCTCGAATGACCCAATAATGGGAAAAAGAGTGCTCAGATTTATCCCGAACACCCCAGCACTCGTGGCATGGGGGCAGAGGTAGACGACTGGCCATCTCTCAGATTTAATAAATAGCCGCACATAAGGTAATATTTTAAATTCAAACAAGCATTGCATAGCGCATATGAACAAGTTTTCATAATACAGGATCACACGAGCAAGTTCATTCAAAATTTACATCCTTCGCACACTCGTCCGCCACAAGACGGGCACCCTTCAGGACACCCTCATAATACATTTTGGGGTGGCGATGCTCCTTGCCATGCGGTGGCCCCTCCTTCACCAGCTTCTCGGCGTCCATCTTGGTCCAGTGCACCTTCACACGGGCAAAAGCCCGGCGTGAACCTTCGATGCAGACGGACCGCTTAATGACTTCCAGCCGTGGGAAGGCATCCACAATCCGCCTCACCAGGCCGAAGTAGCTGTTGGGAAGGGAGTCGCCAGGCCATATCCAGACTATAAGGCCCCTCATGGCCTGTTCGGCCGCCTTGTGCAGCTCGACCAGTTGCTTCAGCTGGTCGCTCACAGGCATCGCGTGTTCGGTCCCAATATACTGAGACCAGAACAACTTCTCCGTCGAGCTTCCCTCCTCGGCCTGGTAATACTTCGCGACATCCGACACGCCGCGGGGCAAATCTGCGGATGCTACTGGAGAGCTCCGGACTCGGGTAAGTAACAGGTAATTTACTTTCACATGCTTGCTTTGCATATTGAATGCCTTACCCGCCGCTATCTTCCTCATCGCCTCAATTTCCTGCAGGGCCTTTTGGGCTTCAGCCTTGGCATGCTTTGTGCTTTCAAGGGCCGCGGCAAGCTCGGACTCTCGCATCTTTGAGTCAAGCTCCAAATCCTCATGCTTCTTCACAAGAGCCTGGAGCTCTTGCTGCACCTCGCCCACCCGTGCCTCTTGTTTTTCCTGCTCGGTGCGCTCCTTGGCCGCTTTGTTTTCGACCTCGGACAATGCTTGCTTCAGGGTCGCCACTTCAGTCGTGGCCCCTGGCACATCCATGATGATCCTATCATTTTGCAACCGCATCTTTTATATATATATATATATATATATATATATATATATATATATATATATATATATATATATATATATATATATATATATATATATATATATATACAAGGCATTACTTACCTTTGTTCTCTCGAGCTGCCTCTTAGCAAGGCCGAGCTCTTTCTCGGACCGCTCGAGGTTCTGCTTCAGTGCGGCGACCTCCACCGTCAGTGCGGCAGAGGTCAGCAGTGAAGCCTGCATACGCATACAGACATTCTTATATTAGACTCCTGTAGATATTATTTGATCCTCTATTCGGCTTTTCTTTGTGAACACCAAACAGAGCATCAGGGGCTACTGTCTATGCGGTAATATTTTCCTATATTTTAAAACACTTACCTCAAAGCCTGTTAGAAGGCTGGCACAGGCTTCAGTCAGTCCGCTCTTGGCAGACTGAACCTTCTTGATCACCGCACTCATAATAGTGTGGTGCTCTTCGTTGATGGAAGCGCCGCGAAGCGCTCCCAACAGGCTGTCCGGTGCCTTTGGATGGACAGAGGTCACCGGCACAGGCGGCATGCCCCTCTTGGAAGGGGGCCGCCTGCCTGAGTCAGGAACCACTAGAGGTTCCGGCATGGTGTTCGGCTAAGGGCCGAACTTGGAGCCCTTGGGAGTCTCGCTCCCTTTGCGCCTGGAGTCTGGAAGGTCGCCTTGAGGCGCCTCCGGGACTATCTCCCCCCGGCTCGGTGCCCCTTGAGACAATACCTCGACATTATCCGTAGGGCAAGGAGAGGAGGCGGTTGGAAGTGTATCACTATCCATATCCGAGGAGTCCAAGGAACCGTCCGACGAGGATACGTCGATACAGGCTCGGGGCGGACTGCATGATCATATTCGACGTTAGGAGAAGCAGTGCAATAAAAGTATGCTATGAGTTACTGTGGTATCCGAATACTTACGACTTCGCCAGGGGCTTGGCCCTGATTAACCAATCGTCTTCGCCGTCTGCGGTGGTGGTGGAAAAGCTCGGAAGGAGAGTCCTTCCCTTCTTGGACCCTTCGGCCTCCCCGGTTGGGGCGGCCTTCCTTTTCTTGTCTCCCCCGGCTGGAGGGGGAGAGTCTTCATCTTCCTCCTCCTCGTTTTCACGGGAGGACTGCGTCTCGGAGTTATCGGACGATGAGTCTGATACCACCTGACGCCGGGAACTCTTTCGGGTTCCCTTGGCCTTCTTCTTGGTCTTCTCCGGCACCTCATAAGGAGCCGGAGTCCGCATCTCCGTCAGGAGAGCATCTGCAGGGTCTTCGGGCAGAGGGGCCAGACAGTTAATCTGCTCCAATGTCTCCACCCAGTCCTGTCAAAGGCATGGGAGTTCACACCCCACACATGGTTAAGCTATGGGAAATAAATACCCTACCGGATGCATAGAACTTACTAGATTCGCAGGGCGCTTCGCGCTTAGCCCGCGGTCCTCGGTAAGAGAAGGAGGGACCTCGTCGCCCTTGAATAGCACCTTCCAGACGTCCTTATGAGTCGTGTCAAAGAGCTCGCGTAGAGTCTGGTGCTGGGCCGAGTCGAACTCCCATAAGTTGAAAGCCCGTTGTTGACACGGGAGGATCCGGCGGAAGAGCATGACCTGGACTATGTTGAGAAGCTTAAGTGTCTTGCTTATCATGTTCTGGATACACTTCTCCTTCCAGGAAGTGAGCCGCATGGGGATTCCGGATCAAAACTCGGGGGCCGCCACCCAATTGGTGTCGCACGGCTTGGTGATGTAGAACCACCCCAATTGCCACCCCTTTATGGTCTCCACGAAGGAGCCCTCGAGCCATGTAACGTTGGGCATTCTGCCCACCATAGCTCCACCGCATTCCGCTTGTTGGCCGCCTACTACCTTCAGCTTGATATTGAAGGTCTTCAGCCACAGGCCGAAGTGGGGCCAGATGCGGAGGAAAGCCTCGCACATGACGATGAACGCCGAGATGTTGAGGATGAAATTCGGGGCCAGATCATGAAATTCCATCCCATAATAGAACATAAGGCCGCAGACGAATGGATGGAGGGGAAACCCCAATCCGCGGACGAAGTGGGGGAGGAAAACCACCCTTTCGTGAGGTTCCGGGGTAGGGACGATCTGCCCCGCGGCTGGCAGCCGGTGCGCAATATCCGCGGCTAAGTATCCGGCCCCACATAGTTTTTTGATGTGTCCCTCCGTGACGGAGGAGACCATCCACTTGCCTCCCGCTCCAGACATGTTTGGAGAGAGTTGAGGAGAAGGATGTGGACTTGGGCGCTGGAGCTCGAGTGCGCGAGAATGGATGAGCAAGGAGAAAGAAGGCGTGGGTAAAAAAATGTGAAACCTTATCCCTTTATAAGGGCAGACGAAACTATGCGCCCCCACCAGCCTGGTAAAACCCGCTTATCCCCCAAGCACCGTAATTGATGGCGCGGTTGGGTTACCCATGTCCGTATTGATGGGAATCCCGTAATAAGGGGACACGATCTCTGCTTCGACAAGATGTGCCAAGGAAACCGCCTCGCGAAACACACTGAGATAGGCTATGAAAAATGATTCGAATAAAGACCTGGCTGTGGTGTGATGTCACGCTACGGGGTACGTCAGCAGATTTGATTTGTGGAAATATTTTTCTCTCTACGGTGGTATGTGGAACTTGTTTTGCAGAGCCAGACACGATCCTCGTGTTCAAAATCTTCTATGAAGTATTCGGAGGAGGAACCCGCCTTGCAATGCCGAAAACAATCTGCGCGTCGGACTCATCGTCATTGAAGCCTGGTTCAGGGGCTACTGAGGGAGTCCTAGATTAGGGGGTATCCGGATAGCCGGACTATATCCTTTGGTCAGACTATTGGACTATGAACATACAACATTGAAGACTTCGTCCCGTGTCCGGATGGGACTCTCCTTGGCGTGGAAGGCAAGCTTGGCAATACGGATATGTGGATCTCCTTCCTTGTAACTGACTCTGTGTAACCCTAGCCCCCTCCGGTGTCTATATAAACCGGAGGGTTTTAGTCCGTAGGACAACATACAATCATACCATAGGCTAGCTTCTAGGGTTTAGCCTCTCTGATCTCGTGGTAGATCAACTCTTGTACTACTCATATTATCAAGAACAATCAAGCAGGATGTAGGGTTTTACCTCCATCAACAGGGCCTGAACCTAGGTAAACATCATGTCCCCTGCCTCCTGTTACCATCCGCCTAGACGCATAGTTTGGGACCCCCTACCTGTAAGTGCATCTAGTGCCACCCCTAGTTGGTTTTGGAGTATTGACGACAAACCTAGTTGAGGGACTAATGTGTTTGTGATAATTGCAGGATAACACAGCTAGAAGTCCCTCATTGATTCGGTTTTACTACCAGAGATGATCCCTAAAAATGTATGAAGACATTGAAGCCAAAGGTGGTATATGAAGATATTCACATTGAAGTCTATGACAAAAGAAGACACGTTATGAAGCCTATGGAGCTCGAAGACTTAGATCTTTCGTAGTTCTTTTTCTTTTGTGTTGAGTCATAGGAACCACCGTACTGTTAAGTGGGGTCTAGGAGAACCAGTTAGAATGACTGAAGTGATGCCTAAACCAAAAACCTATGTCTTCGAGTGAAGACAATGAGAGCGAATCTTGTCCAGAGCCGGACAAGTCAGCTTTGCTTGTAGCCCAAGTAAAGTTGCCATGACAGTTTGAAATCTGACCGTTGAGACACGTGTCAGTTCCTTAGTGACCCAGGGTCATTTCGGACAAATCAGGTCGGGTTGCCAAGTGCCTATAAATAGCCCACCCCCTACAACCATAAACGGTTGGCTGCTCAGATTTTAGTGCACGGCTTTTCTCGTTTGAGAGCAACCCACCTCGAAGCCTTTGAGAGAAAATTCCTAGCAAGGAGAAAAGCCCTAACCACCCAGAGCCAGAGAACATTGGGCATCACTTAAGTCTTCTTGTCTGTGTGATTTGAAGACTTATTACACTTGAGGACTGTGAATCCTCCAAACGGTTAGGCGTCGCGTTCAGAGCATCCAAGAGACATTGTGGATTGCCAGTGAACGAAGTCTGTGAAGGTTTGGGAGTCTACCTTGAAGACTTACCAGAGTGATTGGGCGAGGACTATGTGACCTTAGCTCAAGGAGAATACGGTGAGGACTTGGTGTCCTAAGCTGCGTGTTCAGGACTGGGTGTCCGGGACTGTGTGTCCTAAGGTTTAAATACCTAGCCGCTCCAACCAGACGTACAGTTGTCACAACAACTGGAACTGGTCCAACACATCATTGTCTTCAACGAGTCACCGGTTTCATCTTCACTTCCTTTTTCTTACTGTTACTCATTGTGAAGCCATTGCATGCTTGCTATACCTTTTGTCTTCACAACATAACTGTATGATTTGTTTGGCTTCATAACTTCTTCCTACCTGATCCTTATTACACTGCAGCTACTTGTCATTGTGCTTTCACTCTATTGAATACTTGACCATGGCTTGCCTAGTGTAATCTAACTTCCGTTGCATAGTGATAGGCATATCTCTACTGTTTGTCTTCATAACTTCCATGTTTTGAAGACTTTCATAAAAATCGCCTATTCACCCCCCTTTAGTCGATATAATGCACTTTCAATTGGTATCAGAGCAAGGTGCTCCCTTGTTCTGTGTGATTCGGTTTAACCACCTGGAGTTTTAGCTATGTCGACTGCAGGGATAATCAAAGTCTCCGCTGCGTTCCTCGTCTTCGATGGAACTGAATATCCCTATTGGAAGAATAAGATGCGTATGCATCTTGGAGCCATTGACGTCGATCTATGGTATGTCGTCGAGAACGGCATTCCCAAGACTGGAGAAGGTGTCACTGCTACTGATGTCAAGAAATTCGTTCAATTGGACTCTACTGCCAAGAACATCATCTGTGGTCATCTGAACAAAGGACAGTATGGCTGTGTGAGTGCTTTGAAGACATCCAAGCTAGTCTGGGACTGGCTCTCCAAGGTCAATGAAGGCATCTCAACCCAGAGAGATCAAAGAATCAGTGTCCTTCGCAATCTCTTCAACCGCTTCAAGCGAAATGACAATGAGAATGTCCAACACACATTTGACAGACTCACTGACATCACAAATGAGCTTCAAGCCCTCGGTGCTACTCAGATCACCAAACATGAAGTCGTCAAGACGCTGCTGAGATCACTTGATAGTTCGTTTGACATCCTAGCCCTGATGATTCAAGAACGTCCTGATTTCAAGACACTCGATCCATCTGACATACTTGAGAGGCTCAACACACATGAGTTTCAGCTTTCTGAGAAAAGAGATATCTACGGTCCAAACTATGGGCGAACTCGTGCCTTGAAGGCAAAAGTTGTTTCCTCATCTAAAGAAGAATCTGACAGCTGTTCTGATGATCCTAAAGACATTGGAAGGGAACTTGCAATGCTAGTGAAGAAGTTCCAAAAATTCACCAAGAAGAAAGGCTTCAGAAAGTCTTCATGATCAAGCTCAAGGAATGATGAAGCTTCTGCTCATGACTACAAGAAGAAAACATGCCACAAGTGCAAGAAAACTGGACACTTCATCTCTGAGTATCCATAGTGGGACAATGAGAACAGAAAGAAGAAGAAGAGCAAGGAATATGACTCTGATGACAAGAAGAAGAAGAAATACACAAAGGCTTCTTCCAAGTCTTCCTCAAAGTATTCATCACACAAGAAGAGCTCATCTGGCAAGGCACGTGTGTTTGTTGGCAAGGAAATGGATTCAGAGGAGGAGTCCGCTTCTGAGGAGGCAGAGGTGGAGTCTGAGGAGGAGTCTGATTCTGGGATTGCGAGTCTGGCTACAGCATACGTCGCCAAGTCCATCTTCAACACTGAAGACAATGACTTCATCACCAACACCGACGCAAATGACAAGAACGACTCCACTCCTACCTACTGCTTCATGGCACGCGGTGCCAAGGTAAACACACGCACTAATCGCTATCAAACATCTAGTGACGATGACTCTGACTGTGATTCAAAACCCAGCTACAAAACACTTGCTAAAATTGCAACTGAACAACAGAAAGCTATGAAACATATTCAAAAACTGTTAGACAGAAGCGATGATCTGTTGGTGCTGAAATGACTCGATCAGAATCCTTAATTGAAGACATAAAAAATCTTCACTTTAAGTATCAGGAACTTGAAGATCATCTTGATACTCTCTCAACAACTCATGAAAATCTTTCCTATGATTATCTTCAAAGGAAGCAAGAACTTGAGAAATTGAGAGCGGCTCATGAAGATCTTCAAAAGGAAAACGAATCACTTCGCGCCGAACAGATTAGTTCCGCTCAGGAAGGATTTGAACCACCATGTGTTAAATGCATTGAGCGTGATAATGCTACTTCTGTTGTTGAATGTTCCACTGCTACTGCTGTTGCAATATCTTCAACTGTTGATGTGGTAACTAACCCCTCTGCGGAGGATACCACTGCTATTGCTGATGAGAATGCTAGGTTGAAGACATTGCTTGAAACAGGGATGTACAAAAGTCTTAAAGGACATCAGACATTATGTGATGTCCTCAAGAAGCAGATTCTGAACCGAAACCCTAGGAAAGAGGGTGTTGGGTTCGTAAGGAAAATAAATGCAGATGGCTCTTGCTGGAAACCTGAGCAGTACCCCAAAACCACATGGGTTGCTGCAAAGGAACCGTCAGCAGATCCATCCAATTTATCTGGCTTCACATGTGCTAACCCCATTATTATTGATGAATCCTTTGATGCAAACTATAAACTGTTTAAGAATCAGAATGCTGAAGTGTTTGCCAGGTACATTGGTACTAACTGCAGGAATGGACCGCCTATGAAGAAGATCTGGGTTCCGAAAAAGTGTCTGGAAAATCTTCCTATGAATGTCTTCATGACACCTCACTTGAAGAAGACAAACCTCAGACCAAAGGCTTCATACGGTCCAAAGGCTTCATACAAACAGAGGACTCACCTGAGTCACACTAACGCAAATGTTTTGCAGGGAAACCCATACTCAGGCATATGAATATGAGAGCGGTTCATCGAACCGTCATGTTCATATGACCAAAAATTATTCTGCTTATTCCTATGAGTATTATTGTCCACCTGCAAGACTGTTTGCTAAGGCTTCAAAGCCAAAATTCTCAGATGCTGCACTTAGACTTATTGCTTCTAAGCCACCCTTGAAGATGTAGGTGGTTAAGAAGGCTTAACTCTCTTTTGCAGGGAAAGGTCTCCAGCAGAAAACCAAAATCTTCTGACGCTATTGCTGGGGACCTTAAAAATCTTGTAGAGGGCAAGATAAAATGCCCGAATGGCATCATTATGTACTTCGTTCCTGAATCGCATGCTACTCTCCCTATTAGTCCTAATCTGGATCTAAGCTTTCATAACCCACTGGTTCGTCAAATGTTTTTGCTTCACAATTCTCTTCGTGAAGCCTATCCCCCTAACTGCACTGTAGGGTACGACACCAGCGTCTTCAAAGTCTTCGGAATGGATTATTGACAGTGGTTGTACAAATCACATGACTGGCAAAAGAAACCTTCTTATGGACTCAACCTTACGTCCATCCGACAAGAGCCACGTCACATTTGCTGACACTGGTAAAAGTAAGGTATTGGGTCTAGGTAGAGTTGCAATCTCAAAGGATCAACACATGGATAAAGTCATGCTTGTTGAATCCCTTGGCTTCAACTTAATGTCTGTCTCAATGCTCTGCGATTTGAACATGATCGTAATATTTGGAAAATATCGTTGTCTTGTACTAATGGAATCTGACAAGTCTCTAGTGTTTGAAGGGTATCGAAAAGATGATCTGTATGTGGTAGATTTCTCAGCAGGGCCACAACTTGCAGTATGTCTTCTTGCAAAAGCTTCAGAATGCTGGCTTTGGCATCGGAGGCTTGGGCATGCTAGCATGACGAACCTCCACACCCTTGCGAAGAAGAAGCATGTCATAGGCATCGAGGGCGTCAAGTTCAAGAAAGATCACTTATGCGGTGCCTGTGAAGCAGGGAAGATGACGAGGGCAAAACATCCCTCGAAGACAATCATGACCACTACTCGACCCTTCGAACTGCTTCACATGGATCTTTTCGGTCCCACTCATTACTCAACTTTCACTACTACTGCTTGCCTCTATGGCTTCATCATTGTTGATGATTACTCTAGATATACTTGGGTGCACATAATCCTTTACAAGACTGAAGTGCAGGATGTCTTCAGACGCTTCGCCAATCGTGCTATGAACAATTTTGGCGCCAAGATAAAGCACATCAGAAGTGACAATGGCACTGAATTCAAGAACACTAGCCTTGATACATATCTTGATACCTTGGGCATCACACATGAATTCTCAGCTCCGTACACGCCACAGTAGAATGGCGTCGTCAAACGCAAGAACAGAACACTCATTGAGATGACCAAAACGATGCTAGATGAATACAAGACTCCAAGAAAATTCTGGACTGAAGCCATTGACACTGCATGCCATACAATCAATCGTGTTTATCTTCACAAGCTTCTGAACAAGACATCTTATGAGCTCCTTACTGGCAAAAAGCCTAATGTCAGTTACTTCAGAGTATTTGGTGCAAGGTGCTGGATCAAGGACCCACATCACACCTCAAAATTTGCACCAAAAAGCACATGAGGGTTTTATGCTTGGATATGGAAAGGGTTCGCACTCCTACAGAGTCTTCAATCTCTTTCATTACAAAGTGGTTGAAACAATGGATGTGCCGTTCGATGAGACAAATGGTTCACAAAGAGAGCAACTGCCAAATGTGCTAGATGAGATTCCAGCTAGTGAATCAATCAAGCTAATGGGAACTGGAGAGATTATACCTTCTGAAGCTCATCCTGAAGAAGAACTTATCATCTCAGCACCTGATCAACATGAAGACAATGCTCAGCCTGAAGACATTCCTCCCAACAACAACACAGATCAGCAAGAGCAAAGTCTTCGCCCTGTACATCCTCGCGTTGCCAATGAAGTGCAGATTGAAAGAATAATTGATAGCATCAATGCACCTAGTCCACTCACTCGTTCAAGGGCAACTCAGCTAGCAAATTTCTATGGGCACTTCGCATTCGTCTCAATATCAGAATCCAAGAAAGTTGAAGAAGCCTTTATGGAACCTGAATGGATTCAAGCTATGCAAGAAGAGCTTCAACAGTTTGAGCTGAATAATGTATGGGAACTGGTTAAGCGTCCTGATCCACGGAAGCACAACATAATAGGCACCAAATGGATATACCGCAACAAGCAAGATGAGCATGGTCAAGTTGTCAGAAACAAAGCTCGTCTCATTGCTCAAGGATATACTCAAGTGGAGGGCATTGACTTCGATGAAACATTTGCTCCTGTGGCTAGGCTTGAAGCCATACGCATACTGCTGGCCTATGCAAATCATCATAACATACTTCTGTATCAAATGGATGTGAAAAGTGCCTTTCTCAATGGCAAGATTGAAGAAGAAGTGTATGTTGCACAACCGCCTGGCTTTGAAAATCCAAAACATCCTGACATGGTATACAAGCTCAACAAGGCACTGTATGGCCTCAAACAAGCCCCTAGGGCCTGGTATGACACACTCAAATACTTCCTGAAGAGCAAAGGCTTCATACCTGGTTCCCTAGATCCCACTCTTTTCACGAAGACATATGATGGTGAACTATTTGTGTGCCAAATATATGTGGATGACATTATCTTCGGCTGCACAAATCAGAAGTACAGTGAAGAGTTTGGATATATGATGCAAGAGCAATATCAGATGTCCATGATGGGGGAGCTGAAGTTCTTCCTTGGTCTTCAAATACGACAACAACGCAATGGCATCTTCATATCTCAAGAGAAGTATCTCAAAGATTGCCTGAAGAAGTTCGGTATGCAAGATTGCAAAGGCTTCACAACACCAATGCCAGCCAAACATCATCTGGGTCCCGACGACAATGGTAAAGAGTTCGATCAAAAGGTATACCACTCCATGATTGGTTCTTTGCTCTATTTATGTGCATCTAGGCCAGATATTATGCTTAGTGTTTGCATGTGTGCTCGATTTCAAGCGGCACCAAAGGAATCGCATCACTTAGCTGTGAAGCGAATTCTTCGATATTTGGCTCACACCCCAACTCTAGGATTATGGTATCCAAAGGGCTCAGAGTTTGATTTGGTTGGATTCTCGGATGCTGATTATGCTGGTGACAAAGTTGATCGCAAGTCTACATCAGGCACATGTCACTTTCTGGGACGATCACTTGTATGCTGGTCTTCAAAGAAGCAGAACTGTGTATCTCTCTCCACTTCTGAATCTGAATACATTGCTGCTGGATCTTGCTGCGCTCAGCTTCTGTGGATGAAGCAAACACTCAAGGACTATGGCATTCATCTGAAGCAAGTGCCACTTTACTGCGACAATGAAAGCGCCATCAAGATTGCCAACAACCCAGTTCAGCACTCAAAGACAAAGCACATTGAAATTCGTCATCACTTTCTCAGAGATCATGTTGTGAAGGAAGACATTGATATCATACACGTCAACACTGAAGAACAATTGGCAGATATCTTCATCAAGCCCTTGGATGAGAAGAGATTTTGCAAGTTACGCGTGAGCTAAATATCCTGGAATCCTCAAATGTCCTGTGATCAGGCACACATCCTAACACTTATGCATATGATGACTTAGATGTGCAACGCACAAAATAAAGTATATCTTCAATCAATGAAGACATACATTCTAAGTGTGAATACATTAATGTGGAATTTGACTTCGGAGTGCCACGATAATTGTGCTCCATGTCTGGGTCTAATACTTCCTATACGGTGGGTAACGCCATCACCAAACGTTCTATTTTGAAGTGTTTCACTCATGGCGTTACCTTGCAATATCTTCACATTTGGTTTGGCTTCAAACTCAACATGTCTTCATGATTATCTTCACTACGTTGATTATATAGATGTATACATACTAGTGTTCTGTCCTCTACAGCATTCACTTATAGCTATGTCTTCTTGGTTGAATCTTTTGAACTAAGTGAATGTGATCGGACCCTAATCTCTCTATGCTTTCTATCTCAAATTCTATCTCTCCAAGTCATATGCATTCTATTGAAACTGTCGAATGTCTTCACTGCGTCCTTGTCAGCAGAAGATATAGAGACAACCATAAAGTCCGTTTTCAATGCCCATTCCTCCACATAAAATCCGGAGAAGCAGGAACGACCGCCCGACAATCCAGGCGTGCGTGGGACGTGGAACAAACCCCAAAATTCCGCATACTGGCCACGTGTTTCTCAGATGCGAATTGCCAAGGGCACCTGTGTAATAGCACAGTGCCGCCCCTGTGCCTATAAATTCACACTTACCGCGGTCATTATCTCCTTCCACCCTCGCACGAACCCTAGCGCCACCGCTAGCTCTCGACGACGCCGGCGACGAAGCGCTTCGCTGCCGCAACCTCTCCGACGCCGTCCTCACGCCGACCGCGAACATCATTCTCTCCGCCGTCGCCGTAGGTGTCTTCCGTCGCCAAGTTAGGGCACGGAGGACTGAACTGCTCGGCATCATCTCCCACTTCCGTCTAGCAGTTCCAAGTGTGGTAAATAAAACTTCTTTTTACAGCCCCTTTTGATCTCATGGTTCTGTCACTTTCTACCATAAGAAGTTTATCTTCACACAAGTTAGATCTCTCAATCTACATCTCATAACATGCCTAGTATATTCACTTGTGCTTCATGAAGTAGTTAGATTCCTCACTTGTACTGATCTGTGGGTTCGTACAAATCTGGAACCAACTTCTTATCTATGAGTGAATGTCTTCGCACGATGAGGTCAATGTCTTCTAAACTGATTAATCTTCAAAACCTTCTGAGAATGCAATGACCTCTTCCCCTTCCCTCGCACCTTAATGCTATCACAGGTACATGTCCGTGGGAGAATCCTTCGGTTCTCATAGTCTGCATTCATTTGCAGAATTCCTACAGCATCACATAAATTCTCCTGAAGCCAGTTCCTGTTGGTCCAGCAAAAGAAAGCCTTTGAAGCCTTTGAAAGTTTTGAAGCCTTTCAAGTTAAAGTTTATGGCTTCAGAAGCAGCAGCAAGGAAGGGGGGCAGACAGCGACGTGAAGGAACTTCCAAAGATCTGCATGAAGACCTGGCAGAAATGTATAAAACAGATCCTGAAGAGAATTATGGGCAGCGCAAGACCCCGAATCCAATGGATTCGATGCTATTGGGCTGAACAATGGTTCAAATACCGCTTCACAACCCAAGAGTATGCTGAGAAAAGTGCCATCAAAAGACCGTGGGAAGACATCTTATACAAGAACCTTGTACCCAGGTCCAGAGATGAAGCTATTGCCCAAAGCTTCTATCCATGCATGGTTCGTGGGCCACAGCCTGATGATGCACATCCGTCGTCACTACTCTGGTGTCGTGACGACAATCCATTCAAGTGCAACTTCCAGTTTGCCCAACAATCAGCGAAGCAGAACAAGAAGAAGTTGGGGTTAGACTTCAACCCTGGTCCCTCAGCACCAAGGGCAGATGGCACACGCTACGCAGAACCCAATATCATCAGTCTGTATGCCAATCTTGAGGGCCTCATCACCCGCATCTTAGTCCAAGGGACTACCGTGAATGACCCTCCAGCTGACTCTGAGTCTGATGAAGCTCCTGCTGTACCGAAGCCAAAGCAGTCGAAGAAGCCAAAAGCTTCAAAGCCAGCCCCTTCATCAAAAATCTCAAGGGCGAAGCCATTGGCAACTGCACCTCCTGAAGACAGTGTGCAGTCTGAAGACGTATCCCGCGTCTCCAAGCCCCAGAAGGCCAAGGTGCCTCAGCCACACACCGTAAAGAGCTCACAGCTGTTGCCATTCTGCGCAGCGAAGCCATTGATCTGTCAAGTGATGAAGATCTTGGAGATGACGCTCTAGAGCAGCTCATCAAGAGCAAAGAAGAAGCTGAAATCTTCAACAATTTGCCTCTCTTTGATGTCGCCATCATCCACAACTTCATCGACGAATGGTTTGCCACACCAAACATCAGCTTCGAAGATCTGCAGCTGCCTGTTGGCCTCAGCGTTGCCTTCCAAGGCGCAATTGCTTCAGAACTTGCCATTGCCCAGCGCATTGTTGAACTGAAGCATAAAATTGATCATGAAAAGGCTCAGTTCAAGAAGAATATGGCCAAGCTCAGCGTGCAAGAAGTGAAGAGCTTCAAGACCATGTTGCATGAGCTCAAGGAAAATTTTCTGAAGAAGCATGCAGAAGCTCAGGGCTCACGTGAGCGGATGAAGTCTCTGGCTGAAAGATGTGTACAAGCCTACAATGAGGCTGAGAAGCGCAAGGCACTTGGGCGTCCTGGCATCGACCCCAAGATGGCCGCGAAGAAGAAGAAGAAGCCTGTTATGGCTGAACCAGAGGCACCTAGGCAAGAAGCAGTTCCAATTGTCTTCCCAACTGCAACGACTGGCTCGAAGCCAGCTTCAGAGCTCAAGAAGACAAGAACTGCTGAGGCTGAAGCCAGGAAGAGGAAAAGCTCTGAAGCCTCTCCTACTGCCTCCAGCAAGAAGAAGCAAAAGATCAAGAAATCTCGGGCTGCTCCCATAGAGCCCTTGATAGTTGAACCTATCTATATGGTTCACCCCAACGCAGAACGACAACTGACAGTTCATGAGCCTGCTTCCACAGAGGCTCCTGAAGCTGAAGACATACCAGCAGCCGACCCCATTGCTGCTGAAGACATTGGTCATCAGGACAATGTACAAGATGATGCAGCCCTTCCTCAGTATGAACAAAGCGAGCTCATCAGCATTGGTCGTCCTCTGACGCCAATTGCACAAGATGCGTCATGGGCGGATCGCCCTCAAGAGGAAGAAGACAATGAGGCCCAGCCCACTCCAACCCCACAGGCGTCGTCTGCATTCCGCAGGCTTCGCAAAGGTCCAAGGCCTCAAGTCTATGCTGAAGACATTCCGGCTGCATCAGCCGCAGAAGACGCACCACAAGAGCTTACTCCTATGCTCCACCAAGAAGCAGTTCTCCAGGAGAACGTGCTTGTGACTGTCCCTCCAGCTAGTCAAGCGGAGGCTGAAGATGTTGAGGCTGCCACAACCAACATTGAAGCCAATGTGGAGCCCTCCCCACCAAAAGCTTCAGCAGACAGCGAAGCTACTGATCCAGACACTTCTGTTCCTGAGTCTGCTGCAGGTCCTCAATTTGATTACCATGTTGAGCACAGGCCTCATGTCTAGAAGCCAGTCCCAAGACTGCCAAGGTTCCCAGGTCCTACATCAGCACCTGGCTCCTTTGACATCAATAGCTTCAAGGCAGACAATACGTTCTTCAACAGCTCCAAGAACCCCTATTCAAGGGAAAGGATTTCATCAGATAGGTTCTGGAGCTATCCTCAGTGCAGCTACTATTCATGCATCCTATACATCCAAGGTCGCATCTTCCCGCACAAGCGCCTTGATGTTGAAGCCATTGCTGGTCTGCCCTGCTTAGAGGAAGCGCTGGATTGCTTCAAGCGAGTGGGTCTGCTGCAGTTTATAACTGATGAAGAGCACTGGAATGAAGAGCTTCTGTTGCAATTCTATGCCACCCTACACATCAAAGGATACAACAGAGATCCGAAGACTTGGGCCCTGGAGTGGATGACCGGCAATGTCCATCACGAAGCCAATGCATTCGATATCATTGAGCTCACCGGCCTGTCCACTCCTGGCGAACTCTTCGAGGAAGGTTGTCCACTACACACTGAAGCTCTTGAGAGCATATTCCAGAGGCCTGAACCAAATATGAGTCAGATGCTATCCATGATGAAGCCATTGCCCCAGGATGCTCCTTATCCAACAAAGTTCTTCGTTGAAGACTTTGAGTACCTGCCCAGAACCATCTATCACATTATCCGGCGGACTCTCTGGCCTATTAAAGGGCACTCTCCAAATGCCAAGATCGAGGGTGCAATGAAGACTCTGATATTCTGTATCCTTCACGGCAAATGCTTCAACGCACAGAATTTCTTCATACGCCAACTCGCTGCATCAGGCTCAGATCTGTTTGGTTTAAAGTTCTATGCTCCTTGGGTAATGAGGCTGATCAAGCTTCACTCTGCGATCTCATATCAACCCTCAGCCCGCAACCATCGGATCTTCTTGCCAGATGTGGATACCTCTGCTGAAGCTATATATCCTGAGCCTGCCAAGCAACCTTTGAGTCTTCAGAATGCAGAACACCAGAGCTTCACTCAAAATGATGAAGGTGTTGAAGCCATCTCCAGGGTGTATCCTTTGGCTGGCACTACACGTGCGCCACACCCTGCTTCAACTGAAGCCACTGATAGTGCAACTGCTTCTAGACCCAAGAAGCGCGCTCGTGTTCTCACTAACTGAGAGCTTCTTGTGGCCCTTCATCAAAAACAAGATAGGCATCACGACTGGCTAAAGCGTCAGATGAAAAGCCTCTTGGTGGATGTTAATCGCCTTCGAAATCTTGCCACCAAGAATGCTTTCGTCACTCATGAAACCTGTCGTCGTACATGGAAAGGGCTATCAATGATGTGTACTGAAGCTGAACTTGAAGAGGATGGCTTCACTGAGCGATTCAAGTTTGACACCACACCTCCTAGAAGGGCTGTGATGCGCAACACACCATCACTTGAAGACTCTGAGTTTTCTTCATCTGCTGCCACAGTCACTGCCAGAATCATTGATGAAGAAGACGATGCTACATCACCGCCACCTGCTTCAGCACCTCCAAGCTCTTCTGCACCGCCAAACACCTCCAACGACCCTGCTGCTCCTGGGAACGAGTAGACACTCTATGTCTTCAAACCTTTTTGGTCCTTGCTGACAAAAGGGGGAGAAGCATATGGGTTGATAGTCTTCAAGCGGGTCCATATGGGCGGGTGCTTTATGTTTTGCTATATTTTGCTTCGTGCTTACAACTCTCGTTTTACATTTGGTTCTTATGAGTTGTAACACTTAAACCAGATGGTCGTCTGCTACTTGTTTGCCACCCTGTTTTGTGAAGATAAATTCCGCATGTGCGACGATAAATTCCGCACTTATCTCATTCTGCAGACGTCCATTTTCCATTATGCATGTCATTATCTTCATATATCTTCACATGCATAGTGGATTGTCATCATAAGCAGAAGTGGATCTCCACAAGTACAACCTGCCATGTGCATTTGCATTCCAAAAGCAAATTAACTTATATGCACATCTTTAGGGGGAGCCCTTGAAACTTATGAAGACAACTCCTTATCCTTTACAATTTCACAGACTATATTCCCCGTTGAAAACTTCAACCAGTTTGTCATCAATCACCAAAAAGGGGGAGATTGTAAGTGCATCTAGTGCCACCCCTAGTTGGTTTTGGAGTATTGACGACAAACCTAGTTGAGGGACTAATGTGTTTGTGAGAATTGCAGGATAACACAGGTAGAAGTCCCTCATTGATTCGGTTTTACTACCAGAGATGACCCCTAAAAATGTATGAAGACATTGAAGCCAAAGGTGGTATATGAAGATATTCACATTGAAGTCTATGACAAAAGAAGACACGTTATGAAGCCTATGGAGCTCGAAGACTTAGATCTTTCGTAGTTCTTTTTCTTTTGTGTTGAGTCATAGGAACCACCGTACTGTTAAGTGGGGTCTAGGAGAACCAGTCAGAATGACTGAAGTGATGCCTAAACCAAAAACCTATGTCTTCGAGTGAAGACAATGAGAGCGAATCTTGTCCAGAGCCGGACAAGTCAGCTTTGCTTGTAGCCCAAGTAAAGTTGCCATGGCAGTTTGAAATCTGACCGTTGAGACACGTGTCAGTTCCTTAGTGACCCAGGGTCATTTCGGACAAATCAGATCGGGTTGCCAAGTGGCTATAAATAGCCCACCCCCTACAACCATAAACGGTTGGCTGCTCAGATTTTAGTGCACGGCTTTTGTCGTTTGAGAGCAACCCACCTCGAAGCCATTGAGAGAAAATTCCTAGCGAGGAGAAAAGCCCTAACCACCCAGAGCCAGAGAACATTGGGCATCACTTAAGTCTTCTTGTCTGTGTGATCTGAAGACTTATTACACTTGAGGACTGTGAATCCTCCAGACGGTTAGGCGTCGCGTTCAGAGCATCCAAGAAACATTGTGGATTGCCAGTGAACGAAGTCTGTGAAGGTTTGGGAGTCTACCTTGAAGACTTACCAGAGTGATTGGGCGAGGAATATGTGACCTTAGCTCAAGTAGAATACGGTGAGGACTTGGTGTCCTGAGCTGCGTGTTCAGGACTGGGTGTCCGGGACTGTGTGTCCTAAGGTTTAAATACCTAGCCGCTCCAACCAGATGTACAGTTGTCACAGCAACTGGAACTGGTCCAACACATCATTGTCTTCAATGAGTCACCGGTTTCATCTTCACTTCCTTTTTCTTACTGTTACTCATTGTGAAGCCATTGCATGCTTGCTATACCTTTTGTCTTCACAACGTAACTGTATGATTTGTTTGGCTTCATAACTTCTTCCTACCTGATCCTTATTACACTGCAGCTACTTGTCATTGTGCTTTCACTCTATTGAATACTTGACCATGGCTTGCCTAGTGTAATCTAACTTCCGCTGCATAGTGATAGGCATATCTCTACTGTTTGTCTTCATAACTTCCACGTTTTGAAGACTTTCATAAAAATCGCCTATCCACCCCCCCCTTTAGTCGATATAACGCACTTTCACTACCCGAGATCCGCCGGTTTTGACACCGACAAGCGTGCATCGCCGCTCGCTCGTCGTTGCCAACGCCTCCGGCTGCTCCCGCTTCCGTCCGCCCCGCAGGCACCTTGCTCCGCCGCCAGTGCCCGCAGCCCCGCTCCGGCACCCCGTGGTCGCTTCTCCACAGGCCACGGCCCGCGCGCACCCGCGCCCTCACCGCTCGGCCATGCGCCTGCGCCCCGCCCCTTGTCCCCGCCATGCTCGCCCGCGCCTCCCCACTGCCCGCCGCCGCCTGTCTCCGCCCCCGCTACCGCGTCGGCCCGCAGTGGCCTCCCCTCGCCTCCTGCCGCTGCCCCCTTCCCCGGCGGCTGCGGCTGCTTGCTGCGGTGGCCGCCGGCGCCCCGCCGCTGCCGCGCCCAACTCCGGCGCCCCACCGTGCCTCGGCGGCCGTCGCCGATACCTCTTTTAGCACTACGTTGGTTTTCCCCGAAGAGGAAGGGATGATGTAGCAAAGTAGCATAAGTATTTCCCTCAGTTTTTGAGAACTAAGGTATCAATCCAATAGGAGGCTACGCACGAGTCCCTCGCACCTGCACAAAACAAATAAATCCTCGCAACCAACGCAAATAGGGGTTGTCAATACCTATAGGGCCACTTACGAGAGTGAGATCTGATAGATATGATATGATAATATTTTTTGTATTTTTATGATAAAGATGCAAAGTAAAATGAAGGAAAAGTAAATAGCAAAGTAAATAACTAAGTAGTAGGAGATTGATATGAAAAAGATAGACCCGGGGGCCATAGGTTTCACTAGTGGCTTCTCTCGGGAGCATAAGTATTCTACGATGGGTGAACAAATTACTGTTGAGCAATTGACAGAATTGAGCATAGTTATGAGAATATCTAGGTATGATCATGTATATAGGCATCACGTCCGAGACAAGTAGACCGACTCCTGCCTGCATCTACTACTATTACTCCACTCATCGACCGCTATCCAGCATGCATCTAGAGTATTAAGTTAAAAACAGAGTAATGCCTTAAGCAAGATGACATGATGTAGAGGGATAGACTCATGCAATATGAAGAAAACCCCATCTTGTTATCCTCGATGGCAACAATACAATATGTGCCTTGCCGCCCTTACTGTCACCGGGAAAGAACACCGCAAGATTGAACCCAAATCTAAGCACTTCTCCCATTGCAAGAAAGATCAATCTAGTAGGCCATACCAAACTGATAATTTGAAGAGACTTGCAAAGATAACCAATCATACATAAAAGAATTCAGAGAAGATTCAAATATTATTCATAGATAGACTTGATCATAAACCCACAATTCATCGATCTCAACAAACACACCGCAAAAGGAAGATTACATCGAATAGATCTCCACAAGAGAGGGGGAGAACATTGTATTGAGATCCGAAAAGAGGGAAGAAGCCATCTAGCTACTAACTATGGACCCGTAGGTCTGAGGTAAACTACTCACACTTCATCGGAGGGGCTATGGTGTTGATGTAGAAGCCCTCCGTGATTGATGCCCCCTCCGACGGAGCTCCGGAACAGGCCCCAAGATGGGATCTCGTGGATACAGAAAGTTACAGCGGTGGAATTATGGTTTTGGCTCCTGCTCTGATCGTTTGGGGGTACGTGGATATATATAGGAGGAAGAAGCACGTCGGTGGAGCAACAGGGGGCCCATGAGGGTGGAGGGCGCTCCTGGGGGTAGGTGCACCGCGCGCCCCCCTACCTCGTGGCCTCCTGTTATGTGTCTTGACGTAGGGTCCAAGTCTCATGAGTTGTATTCGATGAGAAAATCACGTTCCCGAAGGTTTCATTCCGTTTGGACTCCGTTTGATATTCCTTTTCTTCGAAACCCTAAAACAGGCAAAAACCATCAATTCTGGGCTGGTCCTCCGGTTAATAGGTTAGTCCCAAAAATAATATAAAAATGGATAATAAAGCCCAAGAATGTCCAAAACAGTAGATAATATAGCATGGAGCAATCAAAAATTATAGATACGTTGGAGACGTATCAAGCATCCCCAAGCTTAATTCCTGCTCGTCCTCGAGTAGGTAAATGATAAAAACAGAATTTTTGATGGCGAGTGCTACTTGGCATAATTTTAGTGTAATTCTTCTTAATTGTGGTATGAATATTCAGATCCGAAAGATTCAAGACAAAAGTTCATATTGACATAAAAATGATAATACTTTAAGCATACTAACTAAGCAATTATGTCTTCTCAAAATTACATGGCCAAAGAAAGTTCATCCCTACAAAATCATATAGTTTAGTCATGTTTCATTTTCGTCACAGAAGAATGCTACCATCATGCACAACCCCGACGACAAGCCAAGCAATCGTTTCATACTTTAGTAATCTCAAACCTATAAACTTTCATGCAATATATGAGCGCGAGCCATGGACATAGCACTATAGGTGGAATAGAATATAATGAGGGGGGGTTATGTGGAGAAGACAAAAAAGGAGAAAGTCTCACATCAACCAGGCTAATCAATGGGCTATGGAGATGCCCACCGATTGATGTTAATGCAAGGAGTAGGGATTGCCATGCAACGGATGCACCAGATATATAAATGTATGAAAGCTCAACAAAAGAAACTAGTGGGTGTGCATCCAACTTGCTTGCTCACGAAGACCTAGGGCACTTGAGGAGGCCCATTGTTGGAATATACAAGCCAAATTCTATAATGAAAAATTCCCACTAGTATATGAAAGTGATAACATGAGAGACTCTCTACTATGAAGATCATGGTGCTACTTTGAAGCACAAGTGTGGCAAAGGATAGTAACATTGTCCCTTCTCTCTTTTTCTCTCATTTTTTTCTTTTCTCTTATTTGGGCCTTTTTTATGGCCTTTCTCTTTTTTTATATATTCCTCACTTGGGACAATGCTCTAGAAAATGATGATCATCACACTTCTATTTATTTACAACTCAATGATTACAACTCAATACTAGAACAAAGATGACTCTATATGAATACCTCCGGCGGTGTACCGGGATATGCAATGGACCAAGAGTGACATGTATGAAAGAATTATGAATGGTGGGTTTGCCACAAATACTATGTCAACTACATGACCATGCTAAGCAATGTGACAATGATGAATGTGTCATGATGAACGGAATGATGGAAAGTTTCATGGCAATATATCTCGGAATGGCTATGGAAATGCCATAATAGGTAGGTATGGTGGCTGTTTTGAGGAAGATATAAGGAGGTTTATGTGTGAAAGAGCGTATCATATCACGGGGTTTGGATGCACCCGCGAAGTTTGCGCCAACTCTCAATGTGAGAAAGGGCAATGCACGGTACCAAAGAGGCTAGCAAGGATGGAAGGGTGAGAGTGCGTATAATCCATGGACTCAACATTAGTCATAAAGAACTCACATACTTATTGCAAAAATCTACAAGTCATCAAAAACCTCGGTACTACGCGCATGCTCCTAGGGGGATAGATTGGTAGGAAAAGACCATCGCTCGTCCCCGACCGCCACTCATAAGGAAGACAATCAAATAACACCTCATGTTTCAAATTTGTTGCATAACATTTACCATACGTGCATGCTACGGGACTTGCAAACCTCAACACAAGTATTTCTCAATTTCACAACTACTCAACTAGCACAACTTTGATATTATTACCTCCATATCTCAAAACAATCATCGAGCATCAAACTTCTCTTAGTATTCAACACACTCATAAGAAAGTTTTATTATTAATCTTGCATACCAAGCATATTAGGATTTTAAGCAAATTACCATGCTATTAAGACTCTCAAAATAATCTAAGTGAAGCATGAGAGATCAATAGTTTCTATAAAACAAATCCACCACCATGCTCTAAAAGATATAAGTGAAGCACTAGAGCAAAATTATATAACTCAAAAGATATAAGCGAAGCACATAGAGTATTCTAACAAATTCCAAATCATGTATGGCTCTCTCAAAAGGTGTGTACAGCAAGGATGATTGTGGTAAACTAATAAGCAAAGACTCAAATCATACAAGATGCTCCAAGCAAAACACATATCATGTGGCGAATAAAAATATAGCTCCAAGTAAAGTTATCGATAGAAGTAGACGAAAGAGGGGATGCCTTCCGGGGCATCCCCAAGCTTTGGCTTTTAGGTGTCCTTAGATTATCTTGGGGGTGCCATGGGCATCCCCAAGCTTAGGCTCTTTGAGGGAGTCCTGGATTAGGGGGTCTCCGGACAGCCGGACTATATCCTTTGGCTGGACTGTTGGATCATGAAGATACAAGATTGAAGACTTCGTCTCGTGTCCGGGTGGGACTCTACTTGGTGTGGAAGGTAAGCTAGGCAATACGGATATGTATATCTCCTCCTTTGTAACCGACCTTGTGTAACCCTAGCCCCCTCCGGTGTCTATATAAACCAGAGGGTTTTAGTCTGTAGGACAACATACAATCATACCATAGGCTAGCTTCTAGGGTTTAGCCTCTCCGATCTCGTGGTAGATCAACTCTTGTACTACACATATTATCAAGAATAATCAAGCAGGACATAGGGTTTTACCTCCATCAAGAGGGCCCGAACCTAGGTAAAACATCGTGTCCCATGCTCCTGTTACCATCCACCTTAGATGCACAGTTCGGGACCCCCTACCCGAGATCCGCCGTTTTGACACCGACATTGGTGCTTTCACTGAGAGTTCATGTATGTCATCGCCATTAGGCTTGATGGATCCTTCAATCATCGATGGAGATGCAGTCGAGGGTGAGACTTTTCTCCCCGGACAGATCTTTGTATTCGGCGGCTTCGCACTGCGGGCCAACTCACTTGGCCATCTGGAGCAGATCGAGAGTTACGCCCCTGGCCATCAGGTCAGGTTTGGAAGATTAAACTACATGGCCGATATCCGCGGAGACTTGATCTTCGACAGATTCGAGCCCCTGCCTAGTGCGCCACACGGCCACGATGAGCATGATTTAGCTCTGCCATCGGACAGTGTCCAGGAGATCGCGCCGCCAACCGCTTCGACCCTCAATTCGGAGCCAGCTGCGCCATCCACGGGCGGGTGGATTGACCCCGCCACGGAGGCCGCACTCTCATCAGCGATCAAGCCGAGTATCGACCTTACCCTTCACGAGAGCCATGACGCCGAACTACCGGATCCTTCCCCGGCCATGGACTCCGAACCGCCTGCGCCCGTTCCTATCGAATCCGACTGGGCACCTATCGTGGAGTTTACCTCCGCGGATATCTTTCAGCACTCGCCCTTCGGCGACATACTGAACTCGTTAAGGTCTCTCTCCTTGTCAGGAGAGTCCTGGTCGAACTATATCCGGCAGGATTGGGATGCGGATGACGAAGAAATTCGCCGCCCACCCACCACCCACTTAGTAGCCACTGTCTACGACTTAATCGACATGCTCGATTTCGACTCCGAGGACATCGACGGTATGGACGACGATGCGGGAGACAAAGAGGAACCACTGCCCACAGGGCACTGGACTGCCACCTCATCATATGATATATACATGGTGGACACACACAAAGAAGGCAATGGCGACGAGACAGTGGAGGATGACCCCTCCAAGAAGCAACCCAAGCGCCGACGTCAGCGGCGCCGCTCTAAGTCTTGCCAAAGCAAAAGCGGTGACACCGGCACAGGAGATAATACCACTTCGGACAGTGCCGAAGACGACAACAATCCCCTCTGGCAAGATTTAGGGCAGGAGGATGGAGAAGCCAGCCCTCCCGAGAGAGCGACAGATGGAGAGGCGGAGGATGATAATTACATGCCTCCCTCCGAAGATGAGGCAAGCCTCGATGATGACGAATTCTTCGTGCCTGAGGATCCCGTCGAGCAAGAGCGCTTGAAGCGTCGGCTTAAGCCACGGCAAATAGCCTTAAGAAAAAGCAACAGCAGCTTCAAGCTGATCAAGATTTGCTAGCTGACAAATGGACTGAAGTCCTTGCGGCAGAGGAATATGAACTCGAACGCCCCTCCAAGAGTTACTCAAAGCGCAGGTTGCTACCCCGACTGGAGGAGGAAGCATTAAAACCTACATCTGCAGCGTATGACGCGGCTGATCGGCCACCTCGTTGCCGCGACAAAGAGGCATTTCAGCCAAAAGCTCAGCCCGCACTCCGACGCCACTCAAATAAAAATGTCAAGGCATGGGGAAATACATGAGACCTGCGAGACGTATTGGAGGACAAAGCAAAACATGCAAGATTGATCTACGGATCACGAGGGCGCGCCACTATGCGAGACAATAATCGTCACGCCGGATACAGTAAAAGTAAGTCCGGCCCGGCCGAACATAGCGGGCAAGACTCATTTGAGTTGCGTCGCGACATAGCCCAGTACATAGGCGCTGCACACCCCCTATGCTTCACAGACAAAGTAATGGATTATCAAATCCCAGAGGGTTTCAAACCCGTAAATATAGAATCATACAACGGCACGACAGATCCCGCAGTCTGGATCGAGGATTTCCTCCTGCACATACACATGGCCCGTGGTGATGATCTACACGCCATCAAATACCTCCCACTCAAGCTCAAAGGACCAGCTCGGCATTGGCTCAACAACTTGCCAGCAGAGTCCATTGGTTGTTGGGAAGATCTGGAAGCCGCATTCCTCGACAACTTCCAGGGCACTTATGTGCGACCACCAGACGCCGATGACTTGAGCCACATAATTCAGCAGCCAGAGGAATCGGCCAGGCAATTCTAGACACGGTTCCTAACAAAGAAAAATCAAATCATCGACTGTCCGGATGCAGAGGCCCTAGCAGCTTTTAAGCACAACATCCGCGACGAGTGGCTCGCCCGGCACCTTGGCCAGGAAAAGCCGAAATCTATGGCAGCCCTCGCGACACTCATGACCCGCTTTTGTGCCGGAGAAGACAGCTGGCTGGCTCGCAGCAATAACATATCAAAGAACCATGGTACTTCGGAAACCAAGGATTGCAATGGCAGGTCACATTGTAACAAACACAAGCGTCGCATTAACAGCGACAATACCGAGGATACGGTAGTCAATGCCGGATTCAAAGGCTCTAAACCCGGTCAGCGGAAAAAGCCATTCAAAAGAAGCACTCTGGGCCCGTCCAGTTTGGATCGTATACTCGACCGCTCGTGTCAAATACACGGCACCCCGACAAGCCAGCCAACCACACCAACAGGGATTGTTGGGTGTTCAAGCAGGCCGGCAAGTTAAATGCCGAAAACGAAGATAAGGGGTCACATAGCGATGACGAGGAGGAGCCCTGGCAGCCGAACACCGAAGGACAGAAGAGGTTCCCCCCACAAGTGCGGACGGTGAACATGATATACGCAACCCACATCCCCAAGAGGGAGCGGAAGCGTGCGCTAAGGGACGTATATGCGTTGGAGCCAGTCGCCCCAAAGTTCAACCCATGGTCCTCTTGCCTGATCACCTTCGATCGCCGGGACCACCCCACTAGTATCCGTCATGGCGGATTCGCCGCACTGGTCCTAGACCCAATCATTGACGGATTTCACCTCACTTGAGTCCTTATGGATGGCGGCAGCAGCCTGAACTTGCTTTATCAGGACACAGTGCGCAAAATGGGTATAGACCCCTCAAGGATCAAACCCACAACAACGACCTTCAAAGGCGTTATACCAGGTGTAGAGGCCCATTGCACAGGCTCAGTCACACTGGAAGTGGTCTTCGGATCCCCGGATAACTTCCGAAGCGAAGAGTTAATCTTCGATATAATCCCGTTCCACAGTGGCTATCATGCACTGCTCGGGCGAACCGCATTTGCGAGATTCAATGCGGTACCGCATTATGCATACCTTAAGCTCAAGATGCCAGGACCTCGGGGGGTCATCATAGTTAATGGAAACACATAGCGCTCTCTCCGTACGGAGGAGCACACTGCGGCCCTTGCAGCAGAAGCGCAAAGCAGCCTCTTAAGGCACTCCACCAGTTTGGTGATTCAAGACCCGGACACCTTCAAGCGCGCCCGGAGTAATCGGCAACAAGACCGCCTGGCACGTCCCGAGCTCGCATAGCAATGCGGCCCCCATCCTAGTACCAGCCAAATGGCGAAATCCGTGCCATGCATACATAATTACGCATTGAAAATACCATGGGCATAAGCGGGGAGGGGGGCACGACTACGGAACGCCCCAAGATGCGGCTCAACCGCACTAGGGGCTTCCCGCTTTGTTATTTTTCTATTTCAGGACTTTAATCTCTGGAAACCCTGTCCGGCAGCATGATTGCCGGACACATGATGCAGCAACCAAGGAGGCAGAAAGCTACGTCGCACCATGGAACTCCCAGGTGGATTACGATAACGAGTGAAATACTTGCTTTGATACCATTCCTCAGCTTGCCCTTGGAGGGACATGTCAAATAGCCCTACTTTTTGCTTACCGCACCACTTGTATCATTTTTCTTTAATGCACCTTTTTGAATAAACAATGCATAGCACTAGACTATTATTTTATTCTCTATTCCTCCTTATATATATTGTATATGTTCATTCATGACATCCAGCACCCGTACACTCTGGTACGGCCAGTACGCTAGGGGCTCAAGCATACCCCATACTACGGCGTGAGAAGTCCAAACACTTTCGACAATGTGGTGCCCCAAACTTATAACATTATATGCATCAACTCCGAATCATGTCTTGGGTCAATAGTTGGGTTTTCCCGGCTCCCATGTTTTTGTACCTTACGTTCCACTATATCGGCTAAGGAGCACTGGGAGAACTACTGCGATTGTGCCCCGGTTCTGCTGGGCTAAGCACCTCAGTAGAGAAAGCTAAAACTGACTGTCATGATAAGGCGAGAGACTGGTCGCTGTTCGAGAGGTTTCGAGTCCCTAAAGACTTATACCTCTTAGAGCGAGGAGTCGGCTTAAGGCGTGTATAGCGCCCCGAATTCGGCCTTCCAAATACCAGGGGCTTCGCCGAAATTTAAAATTATAGAATTCTATGGCTAAGTGAGAGTGATAAAGCATTATAGTCCGAACACCCCAGCACTCGTGGCATGGGGGCAGAAGCCGACGACTAGCCATCTCTCAGATTTGATAAACAGCCGAACAGAAGGTAATATTTTAAATTCAAACAAGCGTTGCATAGCGCATATGAACAAGTTTTCATAATACAGGATCACACGAGCAAGTTCATTCAAATATCACATCTTTCGCACACTCCTTGGCTACAAGATGGGCACCCTTCAGGACGCCCTCATAATACATCTCGGGGTGGCGATGCTCCTTGCCCTACGGCGGCCCCTCCTTCACCAGCTTCTCAGCGTCCATCTTGGCCCAGTGCACCTTCGCATGGGCAAAAGCTCGGTGTGCACCTTCGATGCAGAAGGACCGCTTGATGACTTCCAGCCATGGGCAGACATCCACAAGCCGCCTCACCAGGCCGAAGTAGCTGTTGGGAAGGGCGTCGCCAGGCCACATCCGGACTATAAGGCCCCTCATGGCCTGTTCGGCCGCCTTGTGCAGCTCGACCAGTTGCTTTAGCTTGTCGCTTATAGGCATCGGGTGTTCGGTCCCAGTATACTGAGACCAGAATAGCTTCTCCGTCGAGCTTCCCTCCTCGGCCTGGTAAAACTGTGCAACATCTGACACGCTACGGGGCAAATCTGCGAATGCTCCTGGAGAGCTTCGGACTCGGGTAAGTAACAAGTAATTTACTTTCACATGCTTGATTTGCATATTGAATGCCTTACCGTCGCTATGTCGGTGGGAACGACACCTATGGAATCACAAGAATCCCTACTACGGTTGTAGGGCGCAGGGTCGTGAGAAGAGCGGATCAAACAGATACCACATGGTTCGTTTATCCAGGTTCGGGCCGTGAGGATGCGTAAAACCCTACTCCCACTTTGGTGGACTGTATATCTGTGTTCTTGAGCTAGCTATGGGGCGTGAGGAGCTCCAAAAAGCCGAATCCTCCTCCTGGTCGCCTTGGGCCTCCTTTTATAGGAAAGGGGTTGCCAGAGTGGCACACATGAGGTGGAAAGGGTACAGTGATGTGAGGTTATCCCTCGCATTACAGGACAAGGTGCATTTAATGCATTTTGCCCAGGTGTCCTTGCTTTATCAGGGACGGGGGAGAGCCCTGTCTCGTCCGTCGCTGCTCCCTCTCGTGTCGACACGTGCCCTGGCCAGCGGCACCCGCGGTACCATGTAGGCAGGCAGGCAGCTGAGGTGGCACAGTGGTGGGTCTCGACGAAGATCCGCATGCCGCCACGCAGGTGCCTGCCCAGCTGGTTGGGTCGGCAGCTGCATGCGAACGGTGGTGGAGGTTTGACTGGCGTGGGCCTGATGGTGGCCCTACGGGTGTTCTTGGCAAGGGCCTTGCCGGGGCCCAGGCAAGGGTCTTGTCGTGGCGCCTGCTGTCATCCCCGGCAAGGCTCTTACCGGGGGCCTTGTGGTCCTCCTTGGCTGGGATCCCGCCAAGGATCATCATCTTCTAAAGGGTGTATCTGATCTTGAATGTCTTCACCAAGATCCGCATGCCACCATGGGGATGCCTCCCGAATCCTTGCCCCATGGGGGCAGTGGACTCAAGGGCGACTCACTCCGTAGGTGTGGGGCGAGCTGCCACGGCAAGGGTCTTGCCGAGTTTGCTAAAACCGCCTCCCAATAAGGATCTTCCCGGGGGGAGTCCGCTTCGTCCCCTTTTCTCTTTGTGGTCTTGGTCTTGGCGTCGTTCTGCTTCTCTCGAGCTTCGGCCTTACCTTGGCTCACCTCCCTTGCCTTGCTCAGTGTGGTGGTACCCGTGGCTCAGACTGCCCGTGCATAGTTATAGGGGTACAAAAAGCGTACCCCTCTTTTTGTACACCGACAGGAGCCCCCGGGCCTGGGCCACACGTAAGCGCAATCGCGTCGTTGGGCTAGGCCCAAAAATGGTGCGCGGGCAGGCGGGGCGGTTTTTACGGCGGTAAGTCTCTTCGCGCGCTGCGCTTCCCATGCTTCCCGCGCGTGGCGCGGCGTGGGGAGGCGTGTGTGACGTGGGCGGCATGCGTGGGGCTGAGCTCTGGCATGCGTCATGTCGTAGTAAAGGGGGCGGTTCGCGTCTTCCCCATAAACGGAGGGAGGCGTGGAGGCGCAGCCCATTTACTAACTGGGGCCAAGGCGTGGTCAAGGCATCCACTCCCCACGATCACGGGGTGGGGAGAGGACGCCTCACCCGTCGCCTCGGTCCTGCACGCCTGCCACGTGGCTCTCATGTGCTTGGGGTGGCGAACGATGGAGGCGGGAAACCGGGCCGCCGCGGGCTAGGGCAGCGGGTCGGTCCCAGTTCCCTGCGCCTTCCATGTCTTGATTGGATGAGCGGGGCGGCCGAGCCCCCACCCCATTCCTTTATAAAGAGCTGGAGGGGGATGGCGTCCCGCATTCTTTCATCTCCTCCTTCCTTCAGCTTCTGCTCCCCCCTTCCATCCGCCATGGAGAGAGGGAATCCTGGTCCTTCAACGGTGGCAGCGAGGGTTGCCGCTCGAAAATGCGTCCCTCCTTCTCCTACACCCGCGGTGGCAGAGCCAGCCGCGAGGGGAAGGGGGAGGGGGCGAGGCAGTGGGCGAGGCCGAGGCGCTCGGGGAAGAGGAGGACGGGGCGGCGCGCCGGCCTCGCCTCCGCCAGCAGTTCCTCCCCCCATGGAGGGCCACGTTGGGGATGACCCTTGCGAGTTCTTCATCAGGCTGCGCCGGCCGCCTCGCCGTCGCCTTCGTCTCCCGGCTCCATTCGTGCGGGAGATGGAGCTAGATCCGCCGGAGTCGCTGCGGCTGCACATGAGGGGTTGTGGGATCAGCGGCACGCGGGTTCGCGTCAACTTCCCAGCCCCTCACGTGATGTATCTTCGTCGAGTATGGAAGACGTTCGCTCATATCCATCGCTTGACGGAGGGGCTCACTCTCCATTTCAAGCTGATGGAGGGTGGCCTTCTCTCCATCAAGGTCTTCGGGTGCTTCGGGACCCGTGCAAGGTGCTGCGTGGAGAGCTCTTCTGATAGCGAAGACTCCTCCTCGGGCGAGAGTGACGAGGAGGACAGCGGCAGCGACGACGAGGGTAGTAGGAGGCATGATGACGGGTCCGATTAGGTGTCGGGCGCCGCTCCGTGCGGCACCGGCGACCCCATCATCTGTGTCGCCGGCTCCCTGAACTTCTCGGGGTCATCTCCTTGGGCGGCTGGCGTTGGGAGCCTGCGGAAGAGGAAGAGGGCGGGCGGCAAGGCCGTCAAGTCGGAGTACGTGGGCACCAATGCCTTCGACGCGTGCTGACGTCTTGCCGCCTCGTCTTCGAGCTCTACTTCTGGTGCTGCCATCACCATCCAGCCTTCGGACGGCCACCGAGATGTTCTCTTCGTGTCTTCTGCCACCCGTAGCTCGCCTAGGCGCCCCTTTTGCCCTTTTTGCCTCCTTGACCTGCCTCCTGAGGAGAGGGACAAGAAAGGGATTACGGGCACCTTATCTTTTTTTAGTTTGTAAGCCCTCGGGCCTTAGCTAAATTTAAAACTTGTAATCCCATCATTCATGTTTTTCATTCCCTATGGACTGTACCTGAGTGGTATGTTTTTAATGAAAAAGGGATGCTTGTCGAGTCATTTGTTTGTGGGTAGAACCCATGACAAGGAGTAAATCCTTGATATCTTTAAGATAAACATTTCCTTTCCCGGCAACAAGCCTTGACGTCTCCCCACTTCGCTCGACATTTCTCACACCTTTGGCGGAGGCAGGGGTGAGGTGGGTTCAGGCTCCTTGTTTCATCCTCTCACTGCCGCGACTACGACCAAACCTGGCCCCAGGAACGAGCCCTAGGGCCTAGAGTTAGGGGAGCACGGTAGCTTTAGGAAAAAACAAGGTTTCACATACCTCAGTCCATAAGGGAATGCATGATAAGGGATGAAAAACTTATCTGAAGCTGTAGCCCCCGGCAACTCTGGTTTGCCGTGGGTGAATCTTTGCTCTTGCAGCCCCCGGCAATACTGGCTTCCCGGGGTCTAGATGATGGTCTGTCCTTCTTCTCTTTTTCGTCCTCAAGTGATCCAGCAAGGATATCTGTGAGTCCTGCGAACCAAAGAAGACGAAAGAACGGCAAAGAGACGCACACTCGACCTCTAAGCTAGGGGTTAGTCGCCGCTAAGCACAATCAACCCTAACAAAGGACGAGACTCGACCTAGCATGCATGCTATAACTTAGGGCGCCAGCGCTTCATTCATTTATGCTCAGGGTCTGCGCCTGGCTTTGTACAAAGGGTTACATGCATCATCAGCAATGCTTGTACAAAAGGTGGCTTGCCGGGGGGGGCCCGGCAAGCCGCGCCTCACGGGTAAAACTTGCGAAGATGCTCAATGTTCCAGGAGTTACTCACCAGAACGGCATCTTCGGTCTCCAGGCGGACTGCGCCGGGCCTGGTGACTCGTATTACCCGATAAGGGCCTTCCCACTTTGGCGTCAACTTGTTGGAATTCTTGGCCGGTTGAACGCGCCGAAGGACAAGGTCACCTTCCTCAAGGCTTCGGGCATGAACCTTGCGGCTATGGTAGCGGCGCAAGGCTTGCTGGTAGCGTGCTTCTCTCACAGCCGCCCGAAGACGATCTTCCTCAAGGAGCATTGCGTCATCTTGCCGCAGTTGCTCTTGCTCAAGCTCATCATAAGCGAGCACTCGAGGTGACCCGTATATGAGTTTAGTGGGAGAACTGCTTCTGCCCCATATACCAGGGCAAAGGGTGTCTGGCCGGTGGCTCGATTTGGCATCGTCCTGATCGACCAAAGAACCGCTGGCAACTCATCAATCCAGCGCCTTCCACTCTTGTGCAGCCTGTCAAAGGTCTTGGTCCTTAAGCCTCACAGTACTTCAGCATTTGCCCTCTCAGCTTGACCATTGCTTCATGGGTGAGCAACGGAAGCGAAATAGACTTTGCTGCCGAGGTCTTGGATATATTGCATGAAGGTGTGGCTTGTGAACTGTGTGCCGTTGTCGGTGATGACCCTGTTGGGTACACCAAAACGGCACACTAGTCCCTTGAAGAACTTGACGGCTGACTGAGCTGTGACCTTCCTCACTGCCTCCACCTCCGGCCACTTTGTGAACTTGTCGATTGCAACGTACAAGTACTCAAAGCCCCCGACAGCGCGGGGGAAAGGGCCTAGTATGTCGAGCCCCCAGACCGAGAAGGGCCAGGAAAGAGGAATGGTTTGAAGGGCTTGAGCTGGCTGATGAAGCTTCTTTGAATGGAACTGACACGCTTCACACCTGGTGACTAGTGTTGTCGCATCCTGGAGGGCGGTGGGCCAGAAGAAACCTTGCCGAAATGCCTTGCCGGCAAGGGCCCTTGACCCGATGTGGGATCCACATATGCCTTCGTGTATCTCCGCCAACAGCTCCAGTCCTTCCTCCCGAGGGATACACTTCAATTTCACACCGTTCGGCCTCTTTCTGTACAGGACGTCATCGACGAACTGGTACATGGTAGAGCGATGGGCTACTTTTTCCGCTTCTTCCTGCTCTTCAGGAAGTTCCCCTGTTTGGAGGAATCGGACGGTATGTTATGCCCACGCTGGAGCCTGGGACTCGACGACGAGGACTAAAGGCATTTCCTCCGCTATAGGAGCGGCTGTCTCGAAGGCAAGAGCTTGATGCTCCACCGGAGCTAGCCGTCCCGTGGCGGGCTCAGTGTCCCTGGCAACATCCTTGCCGGAGGTTCCGGGGAGCTCGGCGGGAAAGTACTTAACGGGTCCTGATTTCCTCCTCTTGTTCTGCTCTGTTGATGGATCAACGGATGGCTGAGTTAGCTGGAGCACAAAGGTACCTGGTTCCACAGGTAGCTTGAGGGCAGCGCGTTTTGACAGGTAATCGGCGATATCGTTCTCCGCTCGGGGAACGTATTCAGCCTGTATACCATCGAAACGCTCTTCCAGCTTTCTCACTTCATCGACGTAGGCCTTCATCAACGGGCTCTGGTAGTCCTTGTTGACTTGCTTGACGACGAGCTGCGAGTCGCCCCTGACGATGAGCTTCTTGATTCCGAGGTCCGGCGTGATCCTAAGACCGGCAAGCAGCCCTTCGTACTCTGCCATATTGTTTGTTGACACCTCCCTGGGGAAGTGCATCTGGATCACGTACTTGAGGTGCTCTCCGGTGGGCGCGACAAGGAGTACGCCAGCCCCGGCGCCGTGTAAGGAGAAAGCTCCATCAAAGTACATGATCCAACTGCAACTTGCCTCCTTGCCGGGGAGGGCAGTCTCTTGGGCTTCTTTGTCAGGTGTTGCGGTCCATTCTGCAATGAACTCCGCCAGGACTTGGCTCTGAATCGTCGAAGTACTTTCAAACTTGAGGCCAAAGATGGACAGCTCCGGTGCCCATTCCACAATTCTTCCTGTTGCATCTGGATTGTGCAATATCCGTTGCAGAGGGAGGCGAGTGACGACAGTGATCTCGTGTGCCTGGAAGTAGTGATGCAGCTTCCTCGAGGCCATAAGAAGGCCGAAGAGCAGTTTCTGCACGCCGGAGTACCTCGATCTAGCTCCCTGCAGGAGGGAACTAACAAAGTAGATCGGGTGCTGCATCATTTTCTTCTTCGGCGGCACTTCAACTGCCTGTGTTGTCTCTGCATTGGTGGTGTCGGGCTCTATCGCTGCCATTACCTCGTCGTCAACCTCTCTCTACGCCACTAGTGCGGCGCTGAACACCTGGTTCGTTGCCGCCAGGTATAGCAGCAACGGCTCTTGTGGCCTAGGCGCAACTAGTATTGGCGCGGAGGAGAGGTACTTCTTCAAATCTTGCAATGCTCCTTCGGCTTCTGGTGTCCACTCCATCGGGCCCGCCTTCTTCAGGATCTTGAAAAAGGGAAGGGCGTGCTCGGCAGACTTGGAAATGAATCTGCCCATGGCAGCGACGCAACCAGCAAGCCGACGCACATCCTTGATTCGCTTGGGTGCTTCAATCTGCTCTATAGCGTTGATCTTGTCTGGATTAGCATCTATCCCATGCTGTGACACAAAGAACCCGAGAAGCTTGCCGGACGGGATGCCAAAGACGCACTTCTCAGGGTTCAGCTTGAGATTGATCTTGCGCAGGTTTGCAAATGTTTCTTGCAAATCCGGTATGAGGGTTGCCCTGTCCTTGGTTTTGACCACTATGTCATCCATATAAGCTTCCATATTTCTATGGAGCTGGGGTTCAAAACCAATCTGGACCGCCCTTGCAAACGTCGAACGAGCAATCTTCAGCCCGAAAGGCATCCGCATGAAACAATACATACCACATGGGGTGATGAATGTTGTTTTCTCTTCATCTTTTCTTGTCATGAAGATCAGGTGGTAGCCGGAGTAGGCATCAAGGAATGACAACAGATCACACCCAGCTGTGGAGTCAACAATCTGGTCGATGCGCAGCAACAGGAAGGGGTCCTTAGGACAAGCCTTCTTGATATCTGTGTAATCAATACACAGCCTCCACTTCCCATTAGCCTTGCGCACTACGACCGGATTGGCCAACCACGTTGGATGGAGCACTCCTCTTACCAAACCCACTGCTTCCAGTTTCCAGATCTCCTCTGTGATGAACTCTTGTCGTTCCAAAGCTTGCTTTCTGACCTTCTGCTTGACGGGCCATGCATGAGGACAGACAGCAAGGTGGTGCTCAATCACCTCCCTGGGAACGCTGGGGAGGTCGGAAGCTTGCCATGCAAACACATCGACATTCGCCCGCAGGAAGGTGACGAGCACGTCTTCCTATTTGTCGTCAAGGGTGGAGCTTATGGTGAAAGCCCCTTCCGTGCCATCCTCATTGACAGAAACCTTCTTGGTTCCTGGCGTATGGCCCTGGGCTTCTTGTTTCCGCCGGTGGTGCTCTCTGGCACGTCCTCGACGGGAGCGCTACACTCCGAAGAGGTGCGCTTGCCGGAGTGGGTGTCTAAGGTCTCACCGGTCTTCTTCTTCTACTTCCCTCCTGGGGTCCCAACGGCAGGAGCAAGTGCCCTAGTGGCGGCAGCTGCTGCAACTGCTTGCTGGTATAGTTGGTCAGCGCAAATCAGCGCATCTTTCTTATTGGAGGGGATGGTGATGATCGTCACAGGTCCTGGCATCTTCAGGGTGTTGTAGGCATAGTGTGACGCCGCCATGAACTTGGCTAGCGCTGGGCGGCCAGGGATCCCGTTGTAAGGCAAGGGGTTCTTGGCAACATCAAACACGATCATCTTTATCCTGTAGTTCAGATTGTTTCCAAAAGTCATGGGCAGCGTGACCTTTCCCTTAGGTTGGCTTCTTCCCGGGTTGAGCCCCTAAAATGTGCCCATCTCTTCGAGGTCTCCATCAGGAATCTGCAGTTTCTTGATCACGGCAGGCGAGATCAAGTTTAGACCATCCCTGCCATCGACTAGCATCTTTGTCACCTTGAGGTTGCATATTGTTGGTGAAACCAACAATGGCAAGCACCCGACCGAAGTAGTGCGATCAGGGTGATCCTCAGTGTCAAAAATGATAGGTGTGCTGGACCACTTCAGCGGCCTTTGGGCATCAAACGATGGCTCTGCCGCTGTAATCTCTCACGCCCACTATTTAAGCTAGCGGTGAGAAGTATGCAGCGAGGCGGCGCCGTCGACGCACATGGCCTCTGTAGCTTTCTGAAACTCTTGGTCGCCGGATTCCTTGTCCTCTTCGTGATCGTCCTCTTCTGGCTTTTTGACACGGCCCCGGGCAGGCCTCTCCTGTTGTTTATCCTTGCCGCGACGGCCTGCCTGGTCGTCACGCTTCTTGCCGGACCCCTTAGCATCGTCTTGGCCCTTCTCCTTGTCCCGCCTCTCATATTCAGCCTTCTGCTTCTCAGCGAGGAGCTCAACCTGTCGGCAGTCCTGGAGAGCATGGCCTTTAGTGTGATGGATCTTGCAGTATCGCTTGTCAGAGTTTCCTGGCTTCTTGGCAACCGCCAAGGCCCGGCAGGTGACACATCCGGCAATTTCCTTGCCGGGGTCATCTGCCTTGGTTTTCTTGGTGGGGCCGGCGTCATCAGATCCCTCGACGGCAAGCACGGTTTTACCTTTGGGCTTCCTATTGCGACGCCGGCCCTTCTTCGCCGGGGCGGCAGTATCTTCATCTGAAGAGTCGGTTTCCACGCCGGCGTCTTCGTCGGGGTATTTCCTTCCCTCTTTAGCCCAGGCACATCCATCAGCAAGAACATAGAGTTCTGCTACATCTTTCACCTTGTTCATTGCCAGCTCTTCGCGCATCTTGCAGTTACGCACGTTCTGATGGAACGCGCTAATGATGGGGCAGGGTGAACATCAGGGATACTGTACTGTATCCGGCTGAACCTCTGTATATACTTGCGGAGACTCTCGCCTCCCTTCTGGGGAATGATGTGCAGGTCGCTCGCTTGGCCATGGGCTTGGTGGCCTCCAGTAAAGGCGCCCACAAACTCATGGCACAAATCCGACCAGGAGGAAATAGAGTCTACCGGCAAGTGCATCAACCATGACATGGTGTTGGGTTTAAGAGCCAACGGAAAGTAATTCGCAAGCACCTTATCATCGCGGGCACCGGCAGCTTGCATCGCAATGGTGTAGATGCTGAGGAACTCGGACGGGTGGGTCATGCCACTGTACTTTTCGCCCATGTCAGGTTTGAAGGTGCGGTGAGCGGGCCACTGGAACTGCCGCAGCTCACGGGTAAAAGCCGGACAGCCTACCTCGTAAGGTAGGCCTCCAGGGCTCTCCGGTGCCGGGTGGTTCACAGCAGGCCCTGCTCGCCTGTCTGACTGGTGGCGCGCTCCGCACCGGCGCTCGATAGTGGTTCGAGCGTCTTCATGTTCTCATTCCCGAAGGACTTGGCGCTGGTCACAGTGGGTCCGCGGGTCGGACGACGCTATGGAGATTCCGTCGCCTGCAACGTCGTGACGGGCTGGTGACCATGGTACCGAGCAAGGAGGAGGCGAGTGCACCGTGGTCGTTGCGCTGCCGGTTTTCCTGCCACTAGTGCGTGGGACTCCGTCGAAGCGTCAACCCGGGGGCTCCACCGGACTCGGTTCGTCTTTGTTGGCCACCGCAACAAGGCTTCGGATAGTGGCTCTCCATTCGTCGAGTTTCCCCATAGTGGGAGGAAAATCGAGGAGCAACTGCGTGCGCGCCAGGGCTTCTGCTGGCATTGGTGGCAGCGAAACCTGCACTGATCGCGACGCGCTTCGACTTCTGACCATGTCAGAAGGAGCTCTATCACGACCTCGTGGTCGCATGCCATCTTCACCAGCGCCTCGGTGAGCGGGCAGGTCTTCTACCTCCCGGGAGTGGCGCTCGGGGCTCTTCCCATGGCGACGCCCGGGGTCTTCGGCGTGATTGCGCCATTCGTCGCGCGTCGCTTGAGAGGAGCGCGCCATCGGTGCTGGCGTGGGAGTCTTGGAGGCCCTCGCATCTATCACACCCTAGCTAGTTCAAGCATTAGAGTGTGCATCATGTTTAAATTCCTATTAAGTTTGAAATGGGGATGACAGAACCCCCAGCACCCCCCTGGAACAACTAGGGTTTATTAAAAACTTTTCCAATGAACCTGAAATGCCCTTCTAAAAAGCCCACCCTTTTTGTTTTGGGTTAAAACCTTTGACAAAAATGGTGCACATTTTTCTAGGACATCAAAGGTCATTGGATTAATCCTTATGGTATTTGCATTTGGGCATTTAAATGCTATAAAATATTTTAAATGCTCAAATAATCATAAATTAAATGTTTGCTGTTGGATATATTCTAAGCAGTGGCCATGATTAATTTTATGATTTTTGGTAATGCCCTGGTATTTTTAATAAAGCCCTGAAGTTACAGAAATAATAAATAAATAAGAAAAACAGGAAAAAAAAGGAGAGAGAGAGAAACTTACCAGGCGCAGCCCACCAGCCCACCTGGCTCGGCCCAGTCGACTGGCTCTTGCCAGTCGTCCTCCTCCTCTCGCCAGGAGGACGAGGAGCGCGTGGCCGGCGCCCGCGACCACACGCCGGCCACCTCCTGCTTCCGCCGACGCCCTGGAGGCGTCTACGAGTGCCACGCCGACCCCCATGTCTCCCTCTCTTACTTCCCACTCTCCCCGTGGCCTCTCTCCCTCTCTGTCTCTCTCCCCATCCTCCTGCCGAGCGCAGCCGTCGCCGCCGACAAGCTTCACCGCAGCCACCGCCATCCATTCGCTGCCCCGACATGCCAGGAAGCTCCGCCGTCGTTGACAACATCAAGTAGGCCGAGCCCCGTGCGCTCGCTCGCCCCGGAGACGCTGCACCGAGCTCGTTCTCAACTCCGGCCACCGGAGATCCCCTTCGCCGCACCGCTCGCTCCAGCCCTTCCCCGAGCTTGTCGTTCACTCCCCTATAACCGCTGTGAGCTCCGCCACCGTTTCCCCCTCTCCCCGCACTCGTGCGTGTCCTCTAACCACCTCTGCCATCGAAGCCGAAGCTCGCTGCCACCACCGCACGTCACCGTCGTGCCCATAGCCACGTTGGGACGCCACCGAGCGCGCCTTCGTCTTCCACGCACTCGCAGGAGCCGTAGCACCCTCGCACACCCCTCGTCGTGCCCCCTAGCGACTAGCTCGTCCTCGCCCGAACTCCGGCGACCGCCAAGGTCGTCGCTGGCGTCGTTCCCGGCCTCCCTGACCTCCACTTTCTCCACCAAACGATGCGGCTCGCTCCCCGCATCACGTAGCTGCTCTCCGCCGTCGATTTGGTCGTCGGAGACGCAAACCCGAGCCCCTCCGCCGCGTTTGTCGTCGCCGGCGTCAAGCCGCCGGCAAGTTGACCATGTTTGACCCCCGTGTGGGCCCAGGTAGACCCTCCCCTGAGTCTATGACAGGTGGGGCCGGTCTGCTAATCAGTTTAAGATTAGTTTTAACTAATTTAATTTAGTTTAGTCACTGACATGTGGGCCCAGGCCCCACTAACAATCAATTAGCACTAACATAATTCTGTTAATTAGTTGTGACACCGACAAAGAGGGCCCACCAGTCAGGTTTGACCTGGCCGACCCAGTTGACCCGCTGACATCACACCTATGTCATGCTGATGCATTAATTCAATTACTGGATTTATTCTTTAATAGGAAATTCCAGAAAATAGCCAAAACTTCTAAAAATCATAGAAAATCAACCATAGCTCCAAATGCAAAGATTTATATATGAAAAATGATCAGAAAAATTCAATCTATCCATCTGTAATGGTTTCATGCATGGCAAAACAAGTTAACCTTGCTGTTTAAGCAGAGTAAGGTAATGCACTAATGAGGCCATGTTTAATGAGCCAACATTTTAATCTTTGATTCAAATAAGCTCATCCCCTCCTGTTTTAGCTTGCATTAGGCCAAGACACTTTCATCTTGCCATGCCATAGCATGCATCATATTGTTGCATATTGCCATGTGTTGATTATGTTCGGTATGATTTTCGTGGTAGGTTCTGCCTCCGAGGATAACCCCGAGTATCCGTCTGAAGGGCAGTACCCTACTACCACTACAACAGGGAAGCAACCCATTGATCATTCCGATACAACCCATGTTCTCGCTTCTGCTCTTGTTTCCTGCATTAAGACAACGCGTTTCAAACTGCTGTGTGCTACGATAGTTGAACCCTTATCCTCTGCATGACCTGTCATTGCCATAGTAACTACATGAAACCCACTAGCATGTGTAGGAGTTGATTGAGCCATGTATGTGATTCCTACCTTGCTATGCCTGCTATGCTTAGAGTTATGTCAGGTCTGGTTCATCTAGGTGATGGGCTAGAGTGATATGATTTTGTCGGTAATGTGAGGGATGTGTTGAACATGTTTTGGTAAAGGTATCGATGAGAGGCCATGTAGGAGTACATGGTGGGTTGTTTCTTTGAGGTCGTCCATGAGAACTGAGATCTGTATGCGTGATTTAAGATTCAGTTACTACCACACATTGGGCCCTGAAATATGACCCCGCTCGACTTACTGACCCATCTCGTCCTCTGTCCAGGAGTTGCAACTAGTTTCTGGTGTTTATAGGTTATGTGTTGGCGGCCGTGCGTAGCGCTGACCCTAGGGGTGGGCTATGATGTGGTAGATACACCATGGCACGGAGTACCGAGTCGCCCGTTTGGCGTCTTGGGAACCCTGCACACATCGTTTGGGGCCGTTGAGGACACCCCGGCCGGATTTCCTTGCGGATGGAACCTGAATAGGCGATAAACCTGGACTAGAGACTTGTGAGGTTAGTCAGGTCATGGTCTACACCCACGTCGGTTTTCGCTTGAAGTCTGCCGAGCACATGTCGTGTGCAGACGCTAGTGGTGGAAACATGTGTGACAAAGTACACCCCTGCAGGGTATAAAACTATTCGAATAGCCGCGTCCGCGATAAAGGACTACTTGGTTGCCTATACAGTTCATAGACAAGTTAATGGTTACTACTAAAAGACTCAAGATAAGTGTGAGTACCGAGGATGGCCCTCTCGTAGGATGACAAGAGAGGATCCCCAGTGGAGTTTTGTGTTGGTGAGTAGTGGACTCGTGTGCGAAAACTATTTTACCAGTGGAGTTCTGTAGGATAGCTTAGCCAAGAGTCAAAGCTGGCTTGCTGCAATAACCCCACCACCTTCTTGAGAATGAGCATGTATAGTAGGTTTTGTTGTAAGACTTGTTGAGTACCTTTGTACTCATGTTTGCTTAATTACTGTTTTCAGACGACAACACCGCCCCCTCCGATGGGTTCTACGTAGACCTTGACATCGACGAGTGACTAGCCACCCAGGTGGTGATCCAGGCCATGGAGGGCCCTATGTAGGTAGACAAGCTTCGAGAAGCCTTCTTTCTTTCTAGTGTCTGTACTCAGACTAGTTGCTTCCGCTTGTGCTTGTATGATTCTATGACTTGAGTGTCGGGTCATGTGACCCCTATCTGTATGAACATGTTATGTATGGCTCTCTGGAGCCTTTAAATAAAGTACTTGAGTTGTAGAGTTTTATTGTGATGCCATGTTGTATGTACTCATATCGGGCATATTGTGTTTATGATTGAAGTGCTTGGTATGAGTGGGATCCGACAATCTAGTTGTTTATCCTTGGCAGCCTTTCTTATGGGGAAATGTAGTCTGGTGTTCCTTGAGCCATAGTAGTCCGCTACAGCCCGGTTCACCGGAGTCCTGCTAGCCCAGCACTACTGCTTAGGACACTTGACTGGTCGGCATGTGTTTCACGTCGTTCCTATGTCTGTCCCTTCGAGGAAATGTCACGCGGTGACATCCGGAGTCCTACCTAGCCTGCTACAGCCCGGGTTCCCCGGAGTCCTGTTAGCCTAGTGCTACAGCCCGGAATCACTCGCTGATGACCGACATGCTCGATGTGATTCATGTATGCCTGTCTCCATAGGTCTGTGCCGCTTTGGGTTCACGACTAGCCATGTCGGCCCGGGTTCTCTGTCATATGGATGCTAGCGACACTATCATATACGTGAGCCAAAAGGCGCAAACGGTTTCGGGCCATGGTAAGGCGACACCCGTGGAATACCGTGCGTGAGGCCGCAAAGTAATATGAGGTGTTACCGGCTAGATCGATGTGGCTTGGAATCGGGATCCTGACAGCGTTGGTATCAGAGCCGGACTGCCTGTAGGTTTGTTGAGCCAAACTGGTCGATGTCGAGTCTAGAAATGCTTTAGTTATATGTAGGGGAATTGATTGTGGGAGGGAACGTAAGGCTCTTTTACTCCTTTACGTTATGCCCTCTGATCTGAGTCATTCTCTTCTCATTCAACGTGGGTTAAGAACTAGGCTCTCTTCTTCTATCAGGTTCACGTGTTACTAATCCGTAGTAGCTTATAGGATTGTTGTCACAAGCCTCAGTACAGTTTCTACTACTTTTAGTATGTTGCTAATTTAATCAAAACCCTGATATGATGTTGTTGAGTGGTATTGCAAACTGTTGTGGATGTCTCAAATCTTTTTCTGAGCATTTACAGTTGTTATGCTGTCCAATTTTCCCTAGAAATTCTAATGTCTTTGCATTGTGGTTGTGCTTTCAGATGGCCAACCGTGTTCAAAACCAAGTGGTTCGCCTGACCCGGTGCCTCGATGTGCCCGGTCATACTGCTATGTTAGTCCAGGTAATGATCGAGATGGGTTACCGTTGGTATCCCAAATACACCATCGAAGAGCAATTCTGATATTTTAATCAAAGCCAATATTTCTGCACCGTTAGGATATTTCCTTCTTATCCTAGATCTACCGAGCCCCTTCACTGTTCCTATGGACTCGGGATTACTGTTGAGATGGCTGTGCAGGATGCTGCCTATTCCATGATGACCATCATGCGAGTCCGGACTGGCCTGCTTCGGAACACCGACTTCTGTTACATGCCAGCTTCACTTCCAGGAGTGCAAGGGTATCTTCAGGCTATCTATGCTGACTCCACTCAGGAGGACTCATTAACTCGTACCACTGCCGAGATGCTCGAAGATAAGGACCGAGAGAATCGGGCCTTGAGGCTGGAGCTTTTTAATACCCGTGCTGATCATTGGGCCACATTGACTCAGTTTGCACCCGCGGTGCAAGCTGGATGTATGGATACAAGGGATCTGTATCCTGTGAGATCTGCTCTGCCAGACATGGTGGATTGGTGTGATGTGGGAGGGATCACCCCACCCCTGGTCCCCGCAGGCCACCGTTTGTTGGTCCAAGACCTCATCCTAGCCCCTTTGGTCCACAAGCTCCTCAGGACCGTCTGTTCCCGGATGATCACGTTGAACTTCCAAGCTATGGAGGTGACTTCTATGAGGACTACTACGGAGCTGTCTGAGTTAGTAGTAGTATCACTAGTATTGTAATAGTTGTATCTCCACTGTCCCGCGTGACTTGTGGAATATGACTTTGTGTGTAATCAATTCCGGAGGTGTAGAAAAATAATGTATAGGAGCTTGGAATGCCTCCGATGAGATGTAACGTCTTTCATCATAGTTGTACTGTAGCCTAGGCTTGTACTAAACTATGTATGATGTGTATGACCGTTGGTATATATATGGCAGTTTTATATTACCATGGCATACGGATGAACATCTCTGCATTCCGTGTCATTCATTACATTCTGCACTTCCTTGCTAAGTTTGAGCCATCCTTATCTAAACTGTTGTCTTGTTTTCTCCTAGGATGGTCAACACCCGCAGCAACCCTGCTACCCAGGAGCAGGGGGAAGCTAGTGCAGCTAGGGGTGAAAATCTGCCTCACCCGCCCTCTCTGGCCGAAGTGATGCTGGAGGCGGAAAGAAACAAGTGTGAGACTAACCGCCTGCTAGAGCGGATTGAGCAGAACACTGCACGCCATCAGCGAAATGACTTGGTGTCAATCAATGACTTTATCAAGCTGTACCCACCAAAGTTTAACCATTCCGTTGAGCCCCTCGACGCGGATGACTGGCTTCGCAGCATCACCCACAAGCTACGTTCTGCCAACGTAGCCGAAGCCGACAAGGTTACTTATGCTGCCTATCACCTCAAAGGCCCTGCTAGCCTCTGGTGGGAAAATTTTGAAGCTATGCGCCCGGTCGGCCAAATCACTACTTGGGCTGAATTTAGTGAAGCTTTCCGTGAGCATCACATTCCGGAAGGTCTCATGGATCGCAAGAGGGAGGAGTTCTGCAATTTCACCCAAGGAGGACTGACTGTGGATGCATATAGCCGTGAGTTTGGGAATCTGGCACGTTATGCTCCTGAAGAAGTATCTACCGACGCTACGAAGCAGGCAAGGTTCCGCAAGGGACTCAGCCCTGAGCTTCGCCGCGATCTTCGTCTGCACGAGTGCACCTCCTTTCAGAAGTTGGTCAATAAAGCCATCAGTGCTGAGACAGGCCAGACTGATTATGACGCTTCATGCAAGCACTCACATGATTTTGGCTCTTCATCCGGCTCTGGAGCTCAGAAGCGTCGGGTGTGGATCCCAAGCACGGCACTGCCACCCAGGTTCATCCCAAGGCCATCCTTTGAGGCGCCTCATCCCAACCAGCAGTTTGCACCGCCCAAGCCCTATGGTGGCCCCGCTGCTAATGCTGCTCCATGCCCCAATGTGGTGACATGCTTCAAGTGTGGAGAGCCGGGTCACTATAGCTGAGAGTGTCCCCAGATCAACAACCCCAATCAAACTGGAAAGTCTGTTGGTCGTGGTAAGCCAGCGGGAAAGACATTCTACGCCAAGCCGGTCACTACTACACGTGGCCATGTCAACTATGTTTCAGCCGAGGAGGCTCATGAGGATCCTAACGTCGTCCTTGGTACGCTCCTTGTTAACTGCCATCCGGCATCTGTTCTTTTCGATACTGGAGCATCTCATTCATTCATATCCGAGAACTATGCTCGATTGCATAACACGACATTATGTGACATGCCCACTTCCATGGTAATTCAAACTCCGGGTTCCAAATGGCAAACTTCTAGAGTAAGCCATGGGAACGAAATTCTTGTCGATAGACTTGTCTTCCTTGCATCCTTAATAGCTCACAAATCCTCAGACATAAACATCATCTTGGGTATGGACTGGATGTCAGCTCATTATGCTAAGATTGATTGTGCCACTAGAGCCGTTCAACTTACTCATTCATCAGGCAAGACAGTCAACGTCTTAACTCGAGTGGCCAAGCGCCAACTTTACTCCCTAAATGCCAACCCCCTTCCAGACCTTGAGGATGTTCCGGTAGTCCGAGACTTTCCGGATGTCTTTCCAGAAGAACTGCCAGGTGTTCCACCTGACAGGGATGTCGAGTTTGTGATAGACCTTATTCCAGGAACCGTTCCAATTTCTAGAAGACCCTACAAGATGGCACCCTTAGAACTAGCCGAGCTTAAGAACCAACTCGATGAGTCCTTGAAAAAGGGTTTCATCCGTCCTAGTTCCTCTCCTTGGGCTTGCCCCATCCTCTTCGTCAAGAAGAAGGATGGAACGGATCGAATGGTTGTAGATTACCGACCTATCAACTTGGTCACCATCAAGAATAAGTATCCGCTTCCCAGGATCAACGATCTGTATGACCAGCTCGCTGGGTCCTCAGTCTTTTCCAAGAAGGATTTGAGGTTGGGCTACCATCAAATCAAAATCAGAAATGGGAACATTCCCAAACGACCTTTGTTACTCGTTATGGCCAATACGAGTACACCGTTATGTCCTTCGGTTTAACCAATGCCCCTGCTACCTTCTCTCGGTTAAAGAACTCGGTCTTCATGGAGTATTTGGATAAATTCGTCGTAGTATACCTCGATGACATACTCATCTACTCCAAGAATGAAGAGGAACATGCCGAACATCTAAGGCTGGTATTGATGAAACTTCGAGAGCATCGCCTTTATGCCAAATTCTCCAAGTGTGAATTTTGGTTGCCAGAAGTGACCTATCTAGGCCATGTAATCTCTGGTAAGGGTATTGCTGTCAATCCCGAGCGAGTTCAAGCTGTCCTTGATTGGACTCCACCTGAGACGGTCAAGCAAGTTCGGAGCTTCCTTGGCTTAGCGAGCTATTGCCGCCGCTTCGTCGAGAATTTCTCCAAGGTTGCTAAACCTCTAACTGAACTCCTCAAGAAAGATAAAAAGTTCGAGTGGACTCCACAGTGCGAGTTCAGATTTCAGGAACTGAAAAGACGCCTGACATCTGCTCCCGTACCGGTACCACCAGATTTCTCCGAGGACTTTATTATCTATTGCGACGCCTCGCGACAAGGACTAGGTTGCATACTCATGCAAGATCATCAGGTAATTGCCTATGCTTCACGGCAATTACACCCTCATGAGGAAAATTATCCCACACATGATCTAGAGCTTGCAGTTGTAGTCCATGCACTCAAAACTTGGCGACATTACCTCCTTGGTAATCATTGCGAGATCTTCACCGATCACCAAAGTTTGAAATATATCTTCACCCAACCAGATTTGAATCTCAGGCAAAGACGTTGGGTTGAGTTGATCTCGGATTACGACTTAGGAATAACTTACACCCCGGGCAAGGCCAATGTCATAGCTGATGCGCTAAGTCGTAAATCCTATTGTAACAACCTGATGTTACAACAAAGTCAACCACTTCTCCATGAGGAATTTCGTAAGCTTAATCTTCACATTGTTCCTCGAGGATTCCTATCCACCCTGGTGGCGAAACCTACCCTTATGGATCAAATCATAGCTGCCCAGAAGCGTGATAAGGGCATATCCCGGATTAAGGAAAACATTGCTAGCGGAGTTGCTAAATGTTTTTCCATGGATAAGCGGGGTGTTGTCTTCTTCGAGAACCGTTTGGTGGTTCCCAAGAAACAACATCTACGCCAGTTGATCCTTAAGGAAGCTCATGAATCCCCTCTCACCATTCATCCCGGTAGTACTAAAATGTATCAAGACCTACGCCAGAGGTTTTGGTGGACTAGGATGAAGAGAGAAATTGCTCAATACATTGCTAGCTGCGACGTCTGTCATCGTGTTAAAGCGGAGCATCAACGGCCTGTTGGCACCCTACAACCTTTGGCCATTCCTGAGTGGAAATGGGATAAAATCAGTATGGATTTCATCACTGGGTTTCCCAGGACCAAGAGGGGGAATAATGCCATCTTCGTCGTGATCGACCGTCTTCCCAAAGTAGCCCATTTCCTACCTATTCGTGAGAGTATCACTGCTAGCCAGCTAGCTGAGTTATACATCTCCCGAATAGTGTCACTTCATGGTGTCCCATTGGAAATTAACTCAGATCGTGGGAGTCTCTTCACCTCTCGATTTTGGGAAAGTTTCCAAAATGCTATGGGAACTCGTCTCTCTTTTAGCACCGCCTTCCACCCTCAATCAAGTGGTCAAGTAGAGCGAGTCAATCAAATTCTGGAAGATATGCTCCGAGCTTCTGTCATCTCATTCGGAATGGATTGGGAGAATTGCCTTCCATTCGCGGAGTTTGCTTATAACAATAGTTATCAATCTAGCTTGGGCAAGGCTCCTTTCGAAGTTCTCTATGGACGAAAATGTCGAACGCCTCTTAACTGGTCAGAAACCAGGGAAAGACAACTCTTTGGCCCGGATATGATTCAGGAAGCAGAAGAACAGGTTCGCGTTATTCGTGACAAATTGAAAACAGCCCAATCTCGTCAAAAGAGTCAATATGATCGTAAACATAAGCCTATGACTTATGAAGTCGGTGAGAAGGCCTACCTTCAGGTTACCCCGTTGAAGGGAACCCATCGTTTCGGTATCAAAGGCAAATTGGCTCCTCGTTACATCGGACCCTTTCGCATTCTTGCCAAACAAGGAGAAGTTGCCTACCAATTGGAACTACCTTCGCATCTTTCCAGAGTTCACGATGTCTTCCACGTTTCTCAACTCAGGCATTGCTTCGCGGATCCTATCCGTGGAGTGGACCACGAGATGCTTGATCTACAAGATAACCTCTCATATCGGAAATATCCCGTTCGTATCCTTGATCAAGCCGAGCGTACCACTCGATGTCATAATATCAAGTTTCTCAAGGTTCAATGGTCACACCATTCCGAGAAAGAAGCCACTTGGGAAAGGGAGGATCGTCTTCGACTCGAGTACCCCACCTTCTTTCCGGAGGATCCTAAATCTCGGGACGAGATTCTTTTGAGTGGGGGTGAGTTGTCACACCCTAGTTACTTCAAGCATTAGAGTGTGCATCATGTTTAAATTCATTTTAAGTTTGAAATGGGGATGACAGAACCCCCAGCACCCCCCTGGAACAACTAGGGTTTATTAAAAACTTTTCCAATGAACCTGAAATGCCCTTCTAAAAAGCCCACCCTTTTTGTTTTGGGTTAAAACCTTTGACAAAAATGGTGCACATTTTTCTAGGACATCAAAGGTCATTGGATTAATCCTTATGGTATTTGCATTTGGGCATTTAAATGCTATAAAATATTTTAAATGCTCAAATAATCATTAACTAAAATGTTTGCTGTTGGATATATTCTAAGCAGTGGCCATGATTAATTTTATGATTTTTGGTAATGCCCTGGTATTTTTAATAAAGCCCTGAAGTTACAGAAATAATAAATAAATAAGAAAAACAGAGAAAAAGGAGAGAGAGAGAGAGAGAGAAACTTACCAGGCGCAGCCCACCACCCCACCTGGCTCGGCCCAGTCGACTGGCTCTTGCCAGTCGTCCTCCACCTCTCGCCAGGAGGACGAGGAGCGCGTGGCCGGCGCCCGCGGCCACACGCCGGCCACCTCCTGCTTCCGCCGACGCCCTGGAGGCATCTACGAGTGCCACACCGACCCCCACGTCTCCCTCTCTTTCTTCCCACTCTCCTCGTGGCCTCTCTCCCTCTCTGTCTCTCTCCCCATCCTCCTGCCGAGCGCAGCTGTCGCCGCCGACAAGCTTCACCGCAGCCACCGCCGTCCATTCGCTGCCCCGACATGCCAGGAAGCTCCGCCATCGTCGACTACATCAAGTAGGCCGAGCTCCGTGCGCTCGCTCGCCCCGGAGACGCTGCACCGAGCTCGTTCTCAACTCCGGCCACCAGAGATCCCCTTCGCCGCCCCGCTCGCTCCAGCCCTTCCCCGAGCTCGCCATTCGCTCCCCTGCAACCGCTGTGAGCTCCGCCACCATTTCCCCCTCTCCTCGCGCTCGTCCGCGTCCTCTAACCACCTCTGCCATCAAAGCCGAAGCTCGCCGCCGCCACCGCACGTCACCGTCATGGCCGCAGCCACGTTGGGACGCCACCGAGCACGCCTTCGTCTTCCATGCACTCGCAGGAGCCCGTAGCACCCTCGCAGGCCCCTCGCCGTGCCCCCTAGCGACTAGCTCGTCCTCGCCCGAACTCCAGCGACCGCCAAGGTCGTCGCCAGCGTCATTCCCGGCCTCCCCGAGCTCCACTTTCTCCACCAAACGATGCGGCTCGCTCCCCGCGTCACGTAGCTGCTCTCTGCCGTCGATTTGGTTGCCGGAGACACAAAGCCGAGCCCCTCCGCCACATCTGTCGTCGCCGGTGTCAAGCCGCCGGCGAGTTGACCCTGTTTGACCCCCGTGTGGGCCCAGGTAGACCCCCCCTAAGTCTATGACAGGTGGGGCCAGTCTGCTAATCAGTTTTAGATTAATTTTAACTAATTTAATTTAGTTTAGTCACTGACATGTGGGCCCAGGCCCCGCTGACAGTCAATTAGCACTGACATAATTCTGTTAATTAGTTGTGACACTGATAGGGAGGGCCCACCAGTCAGTTTTGACCTGGCCGACCCAGTTGACCCGCTGACCAGGCCCCGCTGACGTCACACCTATGTCATGCTGACGTATTAATTCAATTACTGGATTTATTCTTTAATAGGAAATTCCAAAAAATAGCCAAAACTTCTAAAAATCATAGAAAATCAACCATAGCTCCAAATGCAAAGATTTATATATGAAAAATGATCAGAAAAATTCAATCTATCCATCTGTATAGTTTCATGCATGACAAAACAAGTTAACCTTGCTGTTTAAGCAGAATAGGTAATGCACTAATAAGGCCATGTTTAATGAGCCAACATTTGAATCTTTGATTCAAATAAGTTCATCCCCTCCTGTTTTAGCTTGCATTAGGCCAAGACACTTTCATCTTGCCATGCCATAGCATGCATCATATTGTTGCATATTGCCATGTGTTGATTATGTTCGGTATGATTTTCGTGGTAGGTTTTGCCTCCAAGGATAACCCCGAGTAACCGTCTGAAGGGCAGTACCCTACTACCACTACAACAGGCAAGCAACCCATTGATCATTCCAATACAACCCATGTTCTTGCTTCTGCTCTTATTTACTGCATTAAGACAATGTGTTTCAAACTGCTGTGTGCTACGGTAGTTGAACCCTTATCCTCTGCATGACCTGTCATTGCCACAGTAATTAGATGAAACCCACTAGCATGTGTAGGAGTTGATTGAGCCATGTATGTGATTCCTACCTTGCTATGCCTGCTATGCTTAGAGTTGTGTCAGGTCTGGTTCATCTAGGTGATGGGCTAGAGTGATATGATTATGTCGGTAATGTGAGGGATGTGTTGAACATGTTTTGGTAAAGGTATCGATCAGAGGCCATGTAGGAGTACATGGTGGGTTGTTTCATTGAGGCCGTCCATAAGAACTTAGATCTGTATGCGTGATTTAAGATTCAGTTACTACCACACATTGGGCCCTGAAATATGACCCCGCTCGACTTACTGACCCATCTCGTCCTCTGTCCAGGAGTTGCAACTAGTTTCTGGTGTTTATAGATTATGTGTTGGCGGCCGTGCGTAGCGCTGACCCTAGGGGTGGGCTATGATGCGGTAGATACACCATGGCACGGTGTACCGAGTCGCCCATTTGGTGTCTCGGGAACCCTGCACACATCGTTTGGGGCCGTTGAGGACAACCCGGCCGGATTTCCTTGCGGATGGAACCAGGATAGGCGATAAACCTGGACTAGAGACTTGTGAGGTTAGTCAGGTCATGGTCTACACCCACGTCGGTTTTCGCTTGAAGTCTGCCGAGCACATGTCGTGTGCAGACGCTAAGTGGTGGAAACATGTGTGACGAAGTACACCCTTGCAGGGTATAAAACTATTCGAATAGCCGCGTCCGCGGTAAAGGACTACTTGGTTGCCTATACAGTTCATAGGCAAGTTAACGGTTACTACTAAAAGACTCAAGATAAGTGTGAGTACCGAGGATGGCCCTCTCGTAGGATGACGAGAGAGGATCCCCGGTGGAGTTTTGTGTTGGTGAGTAGTGGACTCGTGTGCGAAAACTATTTTACTAGTGGAGTTCGGTAGGATAGCTTAGCCAAGAGTCAAAGCTGGCTTGCTGCAATAACCCCACCACCTTCTTGAGAATGAGCGTGTATAGTAGGTTCTGTTGTAAGACTTGTTGAGTACCTTCGTACTCATGTTTGCTTAATTACTGTTTTCAGACAACAACACCGCCCCCTCCGATGGGTTCTACATAGACCTTGACATCGACAAGTGACTAGCCACCCAGGTGGTGATCCTGGCCATGGAGGGCCCTATGTAGGTAGACAGGCTTCGAGAAGCCTTCTTTCTTTCTAGTGTCTGTACTCAGACTAGTTGCTTCCGCTTGTGCTTGTATGATTGTATGACTTGAGTGTCGGGCCATGTGACCCCTATCTGTATGAACATGTTATGTATGGCTCTCTGGAGCCTTTAAATAAAGTACTTGAGTTGTAGAGTTTTGTTGTGATGCCATGTTGTATGTACTCATATCGGGCATATTGTGTGTATGATTGAAATGCTTGGTATGAGTGGGATCCGACAATCTAGTTGTTTATCCTTGGAAGCCTTTCTTATGGGGAAATGTAGTCTAGTGTTCCTCGAGCCATAGTAGTCCACTACAGCCCGGTTCACCGGAGTCCTGCTAGCCCAGCACTACTGCTCAGGACACTTGACTGGCCGGCATGTGTTTCACGTCATTCCTATGTTTGTCCCTTCGGGGAAATGTCACGCGGTGACATCTGGAGTCCTGCCTAGCCTGCTACAGCCCGGGTTCCCCGGAGTCCTGTTAGCCTAGTGCTACAGCCCGGAATCACTCGCTGATGACCGACATGCTCGATGTGATTCATGTATGCCTGTCTCCATAGGTCTGTGCCGCTTTGGGTTCACGACTAGCCATGTCGGCCCGGGTTCTCTGTCATATGGATGCTAGTGACACTATCATATACGTGAGCCAAAAGGCGCAAACGGTTCCGGGCCATGGTAAGGCGACACCCGTGGAATACCATGCGTGAGGCCGCAAAGTGATATGAGGTGTTACCGGCTAGATCGATGTGGATTGGAATCGGGGTCCTGACAGCATCGCCTTCGGGCGGGGTGGTAGCGATCTTGGAAGGCCCCGCGTCACCCATGGAGGGCCTGGCTCCGTCTTTGAATTTGGCGGTGTGCGGCCCGTTACCAGGTGCACGAACATCGCCGCCTCCCAAACTCCGGCTGCTGGGACGGTGTTGGTGTTTGCGAATGGCGCCCCGGGTCCTTTCTGCGACCGGTCCGCTGCTCGCCCGCGTCGGGTCGGGATGTCCGGCTTCTGACGGGCCAACCGCCACCGTCGTCTTCTTCTTGGGCGCCATGACGATGAAGAAGCGTCGAACTAAATGCTAAAGCCGATTCTCACAACTGCGCCCCTACCTGGCGCGCCAAAGATGTCGGTGGGAATGACACCTATGGGATCACAAGAATCCCTACTACGGTTGCGGGGCGCGGGGTCATGAGAAGAGCGGATCAAACAGATAGCACACGGTTCGTTTATCCAGGTTTGGGCCGCGAGGATGCGTAAAACCCTACTCCTGCTTTGGTGGACTGTATATCTGTGTTCTTGAGCTAGCTATGGGGCGTGAGGAGCTCCAAAAAGCCGAATCCTCCTCCTGGTCGCCTCGGGCCTCCTTTTATAGGAAAGGGGTTGCCACAGTGGCACACAGGAGGTGGAAAGGGTACAGTGATGTGAGGTTATCCCTCGCATTACAGGACAAGGCGCATTTAATGCGTTTTTCCCAGGTGTCCTTGCTTTATCAGGGACGGGGGAGAGCCCTTTCTCGTCCGTCGCCGCTCCCTCTTGTGTCGACACGCGCCCTGGCCAGCGGCGCCCGCGGTGCCATGTAGGTAGGCAGGCAGCTGAGGTGGCGCAGTGGTGGGTCTCCACGAAGATCCGCATGCCGCCACGCAGGTGCCTGCCCAGCTGGTTGGGTCGGCAGCTTCATGCAAACGGCGGTGGAGGTTTGACTGGCGTGGCCCTGATGGTAGCCCTACGGGTGTTCTTGGCAAGGGCCTTGCTGGGGCCCCGACAAGGGTCTTGCCGTGGCGCCTGCTGTCATCCCCGGCAAGGCTCTTGCCTGGGGCCTTGTGGTCCTCCTTGGCTGGGATCCCGCCAAGGATCATAATCTTCTAAAGGGTGTATCTGATCTTGAATGTCTTCACGAAGATCCGCATGCCACCACGGGGATGTCTCCCGAATCCTTGCCCCATGGGGGCAGTGGACTCAAGGGCGACTCACTCCATAGGTGTGGGGCGAGCTGCCACGGCAAGGGTCTTGCCGGGTTTGCTAAACCCGCCTCCCGGCAAGGATCTTGCTGGGGGAGTCCGCTTCGTCCCCTTTGCTCTTTGTGGTCTTGGTCTTGGTGTCGTTCTGCTTCTCTCGAGCTTCAGCCTTACCTTGGCTCACCTCCCTTGCCTTGCTCAGTGTGCCGGTGCCCGTGGCTCAGACTGCCCGTGCACAGTTATAGGGGTACAAAAAGCGTACCCCTCTTTTTGTACACCGACACGCTATCTTCCTCATCGCCTCAATCTCCTGGAGGGCCTTGTGGGCTTCAGCCTTGGCATTCTTTGCGCTCTCAAGGGCCGTGGCAAGCTCGGACTCTCGCGTCTTCGAGTAAAGCTCCAACGCCTCGTGCTTCGTCACGAGAGCTTGGAGCTCTTGCTGCACCTCGCCGACCCGTGCCTCTTGCTTTTCCCGCTCGGTGCACTCCTGGGACACTTTGTTTTCGGACTCAGACAACGCTTGCTTCAGGGTCGCCACTTCGGTCATGGCCCCTGGCAAATTCATGATGATCCTATCATTTTGCAATCGCATCTTATATATATATATACAAGGTATTACTTACCTTTGTTCTCCTCGAGCTGCCTCTTAGCAAGGCCGAGCTCTTTCTCGGACCCCTCGAGGTCCTGCTTCAGTGCGGCGACCTCCGCAGTCAATGCGGCAGAGGTCAGCAGCGAAGCCTACATACGCATACAGACATACTTGTATTAGACTCCTGCAGATATTATTTGATCCTCTATTCGGCTTTTCTTTGGGAACACCAAACAGAGCATCAGGGGCTACTGTCTATGCGGTAATATTTTTCCTATATTTTAAATACTTACCTCAAAGCCTGTTAGAAGGCTGGCACAGGCTTCAGTCAGTCCGCTCTTGGCGGACTGAACCTTCTTGATCACCGCACTCATAATAGTGCGGTGCTCTTCGTCGATGGAAGCGCTGCAAAGCACTCCAAGCAGGCTGTCCGGTGCCTCTGGATGGACAGACGTCACCGGCACGAGCATCTTACCCCTTTTGAAAGGGAGCCGCCTGCCTGAGTCCGGAGCCACTGGAGGTTCTGGCGCGGTGTTCGTGTCACATCCCTAGCTTCTGGCATTCCACTAGGGTAACTTCATGTGTGCATCATGTTTAAACTTTGAAAGAAACTTGAAATGGGGATTGCCTAAACCCTAGCATTAAAGTAATTCACTAGGTTCAACCAAAATATTTCCAGTAAATCCAAATGGATTTAAAAAAATGTTCATCATTCTTGGAAAAAAGCTGGAAACAGTAACCACAGGTGATGCACATTTTTCCATGACATATTTGGGCTCTCGATTAAATCATACTCTATTTGCATTTGGGCATTTAAATGCTATTAAATATTTTAAATGCTCAAATAATCATAAACTAAAATGTTTACCATAGGATATATTCCCAACAGTGATCATGAGTAGTTTCATGATTTTTGGAAGTGTCTAAGTATTTCTAATAAATCCCTAAAAACTACAGAATAATAGAAAACAAAATTAAAAACAGAAACACACAGAGAGAGAGAGCTACCTGGACTTACCTCTGCAGCCCACCTGGCGGCCCAAGTGGCCGGCCCAGTCCACCACCGCCTCCTTCCCTGTCGCCTTCCTCCTTGCGCCAGTAGGCAGAGGGCGTGTGCCCGCGGCGCGCCGGCACGCGCCAGCCACCTCCTCCCTGCCTGGCTGCCCCCTCTTTCCCCTGGATGTCTCTCGCGACGCCACGCTACCCCCAAGCCCGTGGGGATCACTCCCTCTCTTGCTCGTTCTCTCCCGCGCCCGCTCCGCACCATGGCCGAAGCCACCGCAAGCTCACCGTCGTCATTCGCATAGCCACCCCATTCCCCTTGATCGCTCGTTGTGTCTGCGAGATTCGCCGCATCGTCCTCTTCGTCCACGCCAAGCCATGCTTCGTGGGGAGCCGTGCATCATCCTCACCACCGTCGTCTTCAACCTCGGACATCCGAGATCGCCGGCGACGATTCACTCCGTCCAAGCCATCCCCGAGCATGAAGAGCTTCTCTACGGGTTCCTTGTGAGCCCCTCTTCCTTCGCCCCTCTCCCCGCCGTCCTTTCCTCCCCCCCAGTCGTGGTTTCCACCTCGGCCGGAGCTCGCTGCCACCGTCGCGAAGCTCGCCGTCAGTAGCCACCCCGCATGGCCAATCCAAGCACGCAGTCGTGCTCCGGGCTTTCTCAGGAAGCCGTAGCGCGCCTCAGGTCGTCCGCTCGTGCACCCTAGCCCTCGCGCCCGTGCAAGCCGCAGCTGCGCCACCGTGGAACTTGAAGCCGTCGATGTTCCCGGCCACCCTAGCATCGCCCGAGGCCACCAACCGACGCGCACCCTTGCTCCGGTTCCAACCCACCCAGCCCCGCTTGCTCCCGTCGCCGGAGTTGGCCGGATGGGGAACACCGCCGCCTCTGCTTACGCCGGCGAGTAACCGCCGGCCTAATCCAGCCATTAGGCACTAATTGCCAATTAGGTTAGCACCTGAGCCAATGACAGCCGGGCCCCATAGGTTTATTTGACCCACTAACGAAATTATTTGGACTTAATTTGATTCCAGTGGACCCACACGTCAGCATTGACTTTGCTGACGTGGCCTTTGACCGGTCCCACCTGTCATTGACTCGAGCCAGCACTGTGTCACTGACCAGTAGGCCCCACTGGTCAGGTTTGACCTGGCCAGCCACAGTTGACCTGATGACGTCACTCTTACGTCATGCTAACGCAGTAAAACCTTTTCTGCATTTTAAATAAATCTAAATGATTTATTTATTTTCAGAAAATATCCAAAACTTTGAAAAATCATAGAAAATAATCTATAACTCAGATTGAAAAGATTTATATATGAAAAATGATCAGAAAAATCCAAAGAATCTGAATCTGGCATTTTCATGCATGTTGGAACAACTTAAAGTTGCTGTTTAGGACAATCCAATTAAATGGCATTTAAGAAATCACATATGGAGTTTGAATTTGAACTTAGGGTTCAAACCAACCCCATTTAACCTGTTGCTAGTTGCATTAGCTGAAAACACAGCATATTGACATGTCATGATCATGCATCATATTGTGCATTGCATTGATTGTGTTCTTTCTGTGTTTGCCGGTGGTTGTCCCCTCTCGATAGACTTTGTACCGACATTGTGCTCGTTGACACCGATGAAGACCCAATGATATCTTCAGAAGTGCCAGGCAAGCAAAACACCCTTGTTCATTCCGATACAATCCCACTCTCTCGCTCTTGCTCTCTTTTACTGCATTAGGACAACAACGATTCAACTGTTACATGTTGCGGTAGTTGAACCCCTTTCCTCTGCATGACTTGTCATTGCCACAGTAAATAGATGAAATCCACTAGCATGAGTAGGAGTTGTTTGAGCCCTGATGTGCCTACTCATTCATGCTTATTTGTCATGCCTGCTACTGCTTAGAGTTGAGTCAGGTCTGATTCATCGGGGATGAATTGGAACAGTGATGAACATGTCCTACTGTGTGTGAGCTAAGTGTGTGAACACGATTTGGTAAAGGTAGCGGTGAGAGGCCATGTAGGAGTACATGGTGGGTTGTCTCATTGAAACCGTCCTTAGGAACTGAGTTCTATGTTTGTGATCCATGAAACAGTTACTACCACGCATTGGGCCCGAAACCAATGGACCCTCTCGGCTTCTTGATCACCCTTGTCCTCTGTCCAGGAGTTGCAACTAGTTTCTAGTGTTTATAGGATATGTGTTAGCGGCCGTGCGTAGCGCTGACCCTAGGGGTGGGCTATGATGCGGTAGATACACCGTGGCCGGGCATGCCGGGCGCCCGTTTGGTGTCTCGGAACCCTGTACACATCGTCCGGGGCCGTATGTGGAAACCTCGGCCGGACTCCCTGCGGATGGAACCTGGATAGGCGATAAACCTGGACTGGAGACTTGAGTGTTTAGGTAGGCTGTGGCCGACACCCTCGTTGGGCTTCCGCTTGAAGGTTGCCGAGTACATGTCGTGTAAACGGCGGTAAGTGGTGAGAGCATGTGTGAAGAAGTACACCCCTGCAGGGTTAACATCATCTATTCGAATAGTCGTGTCCATGGTAATGGACTTCTGGGTTGCCTATAACAGTTCATAGACAAGTGAAAATGGATACTCTAAAACTCGCAAGATAAGTGTGAGTGCTATGGATGGCCTTCTCGTAGGGAGACGAGAGCGGATCCATAGTGGTGTATTGAATGCTGAACATGTGGACTCGTGTGCGCCACCTCAAAAGAGTTGCTTGCAATCGTAGTTCAGGTTAGCCACTGAGTCAAAGCTGGCTTGCTGCAGTTAAACTCCACCACCCCCTTTGTTGATACCGGTGCATATGTAGTTAGTTCTGATGTAAGTCTTGCTGGGTACATTTGTACTCACGTTTGCCTATTCTATGTTTTTGCAGAGAGACGTCAGTCTCGCTAGTAGTTCCGTGTGGACTTCGACGTTTAGCTTCATACCTCAGCTACGATCTTGTGCCCTCGGTAGGATCTGGTAGATAGTCAGGCTTCTTAGCCTTTTTCATTTGTAGATGTTTGTACTCAGACATGTTAAGCTTCCGCATGTGCTTGATTTGTATGCTATGATTGTTGGGTCATGAGACCCATGTTTGTAATATCTCGCTCCTCGGAGCCTAATGAATAAATGTTTGAGTCGTAGAGTCTTGTTGTGATGCCATGTTGTATTTACACATGTCGAGCATATTGTGTGTATGATTGAAATGCTTGGTATGTGTGGGATCTGACAATCTAGTTGTTTATCCTTGGCAGCCTCTCTTATGGGGAAATGTAGTCTTGTGCTTCCATGAGCCATAGTAGTCCGCTACAGCCCGGTTCACCGGAGTCCTGTTAGCCCAGCACTATTGCTCAGGACACTTGACTAGCCGGCATGTGTTTCACTTCGTTCCTGTGTCTGTCCCTTCAGGGAAATGTCACGGGGTAACATCCGGAGTCCTGCCTAGCCTGCTACAGCCCGGGTTCCGGAGTCCTCTTAGCCCAGTGCTACAGCCCGGATTTACACGCTGCTGACCGACATGCTGGATGTGATTCATGTATGCATGTCCCCATAGGTTAGTGCCGCTTTGGGTTCACGACTAGCCATGTCGGCCTGGGTTCTCTGTCATATGGATGCTAGCAACACTATCATATACGTGAGCCAAAAGACGCAAACGGTCCCGGGCCATGGTAAGGCGACACCCGTGGGAATACCGTGCGTGAGGCCGCAAAATGATATGAGGTGTTACCGGCTAGATCGACGTGACTTGGAATCGGGGTCCTGACATGGTAAGGTTTCATTCGCCCTACTTGCTCTCCTTGGGGAGCACCTTCTCTCCTTGTTAAGAAGAAGGATGGGACGAACCGATTAGTCCAAGACTACCGTCCTATAAACCAAGCTACCATTCAGAATAAATATCCTCTTCCTCGGGTCAATGATCTTTATGACCAACTGGCTGGCTCATCAGTGTTCTCCAAACTCGACTTGAGGTTGGGTTACCACCAGATCCGTGTTCGTGAAGAGGATATCCCAAAGACCACCTTCATGACTCGGTATGGATCATACGAGTACACCGTCATGTCATTCGGCTTAACGAATGCTCCAGCCACCTTCTCTCGTCTGATGAACTACATATTCATGGATTACCTCGACAAGTTCGTCGTGGTTTATCTGGATGATATCCTGGTATTTTCCAAGAACAAAGAAGAACATGCTGAACATCTTCGTCTTGTGCTGGAAAAGCTTCGAGAGCATCAACTCTATGCTAAGTATTCCAAGCGTGAATTCTGGCTCCCCGAAGTAACCTATCTTGGGCATGTCATCTCCAAGGATGGTATTGCCGTCAACCCTAAACGAGTCCAGGCTATTCTCGATTGGACTCCTCCGAAGAATGCCCAGCAAGTCCGAAGTTTTCTCGGTCTCGCCAGCTATTGCCGTTGATTCGTCGAGAACTTCCCCAAGATTGCCAGGCCTCTGACTAATCTGTTGCATAAGGGTGTCAAGTTTGAATGGACAGACAAGTGTCAGGAAAGTTTCCAAGCGCTCAAAGACAAGTTGACTTCGCCCCAGTGCTTGCTCCACCTGATAATAAGAAGGACTTCGCCATTTACTGCGATGCTTCTCGTCAAGGGTTAGGCTGTGTCCTAATGCAAGAGCGCAGAGTGATTGCTTATGCCTCTCGTCAACTGCGCCCTCATGAAGAAAACTACCCAGTTCACGACCTCGAGCTTGCTATTGTCATTCATGCTTTGAAGCAGTGGTGACATTACCTTCTCGGTAATCGTTGCGAGATCTTCACCGACCATCAAAGTCTGAAGTATCTGTTTACTCAGCCAGACATGAACCTCCGTCAGCAGAGATGGATGGAGACTGTTGCAGATTTTGACATGGGTATATCCTATACCCAGGCAAGGCTAATGTAATGGCTGACGCCTTGAGCCGCAAGTCTTACTGCAACCACCTCCAGGTTCACAAAGTTCAGCCCTCGCTTGTTGAAGAATTCAAAAGGCCGAACCTTCATATTATTCCCCCTGGTGCACTCGCTCCCCCTCCCCCAGAGTTCCAAAAGATGAATCTTCGTGTTGTTACTAAGGGTTCTCTAAATACCCTGGCTGTCGTACCAGATATCGTAGATGGTATAAAGACTATTCAAGGTTATGACTCTGAAGTCCATAAGATTAAACGCCATCTAGCAGAAGGAAAGCCCACATTCTTCACCATCGCCGAAGATGGCGCCTTGTACTTCAACGTCCGCCTAGTGGGGCCATGTTCGAGGAAAAACCTGGATAAGACTAAAAGGGTTATGAAAGAAGCTCATGATACGCCTCTGTCCATCCATCCTAGTAGTACAAAGATGTACCAGGATATTCGTCAAAGATTCTGGTGGTCTAATATGAAGCAAGACATTGCTCGATATGTTGATGAGTGTGACGTTTGTCGTCGTATCAAAGCTGAACGTCAAAGGCCTGCTGGAACTCTGCAACCTATGTCTATTCCTGAATGGAAATGGGACCATGTTGAAATGGATTTCGTCACTGGATTTCCCAAATCGCAGAAAGGTAATGACGCTATTCTTGTCGTCATTGACCGGCTTTCTAAAGTTGCACATTTTCTGGCGGTCAAAGAAACAATCACTGCTAGTCAGCTTGCAACTCTCTACATGTCCAGAATTGTTTCACTTCACGGTATTCCACTGGTTATCAGTTCGGACCGTGGCAGCTTGTTTACTTCAAGATTTTGGGCAAGTTTCCAAGAAGCTATGGGAACTCATCTGTCATTCAGTATTGCGTTTCATCCTCAGTTGCAAGGTCAAGTTGAACGTGTCAACCAAGTTCTCGAAGACATGCTTCGAGCTTGTGTAATTTCCTTCGGCAAGAAATGGGAGGAATCTCTTCCATATGTCGAGTTCTCTTATAATAATAGCTATCAAGCTAGTCTGAAGATGTCCCCCTTTGAAGTGTTATATGGACGAAAGTGTCGGACCCCTCTGAACTGGTCCGAAACTGGGGAATGTTTACTCTTCGGTCTGGATATTATCCAACAGGCCGGAAAACAAGTTCGCATTATTCGCGAGAATCTCAAGACTGCTCAGTCACGTCAGAAAAGTCAGTATGACCGTCATCACCAAGACATGGTCTATCAACCTAGCGAAAAGGCTTATCTTTGAGTTACACCAATGAAAGGTGCTCACTGCTTCGGGATCAAGGGCAAGCTAGCTCCTCGCTATATTGGTCCCTTCACTATTCTTGAAAGGCGTGGAAAAGTGGCATATCATTTGGAGCTTCCGCCGAACCTTTCTCAGGTGCACGATGTGTTCCACGTGTCATAGCTCTGCCGTTGCTTCAAGGATCCAATCTGAGCAGTAGATCATGAAGTGATCGAATTGCAACATGACCTCTCTACAAAGAGCATCCGGTCCGCATTCTCGACCAAGCTGAACGCCGCACACGTCAGAAGGTGACCTAGTCCCTCAAAGTCCAGTGGTCGCACCATTCTGAAGATGAAGCCACTTGGGAATGCGAGGATCGACTGCGTGATGAATACCCCGCGTTGTTTCCTTCTACCTCCTAAATCTCGGGACGAGATTTCTTGTAGTGGAGGAGTTTTGTAACGCCCGGATAATCATGCTACAGTAAACCCGCGTTAATGATGCCACATCACCTCAGTTACGGCTGATAATCTCGCGTTAGTTCGAAACGGATTCAAATTCAAAATTTGAATTAAGTTAAAACAATTAAAGTTTTCAGAAGTCAAAACTAAAATGTTCGATGTGTTGAAAAATTCCCTAACTATTTGTCATGAAGAATCCATGCTTTTATAAAAAAACCTAAATACATAAAAGGAATTAAGAGAGAAAAGAGAAATAAATTAAAGAAAAAAAGGAAAAGATAAAGCTAACAAAAAAAGGAAAAGAGAAACCCCCCTCCCCGCTGGGCCACGGCCCAGATGGCCTCGGGGCCTAACAGGCCGGCCCACCCCGCCGCCTTAATCCCCCACTCCCCCAGTCTCCCACCGACACTACCCACTCCCCCCTCTCACAAAATATCTCCCTTCCCCCATCTCCCCCGATTGGATCAGGAGGAGACCCCCGACGCCCACAAGACCCCGCCGCCGCCAGGAGCTACCACGCCGGCATGCTTCCGCTCCGCCTCGCCGTCTACGTCCTCCTCCCCGCGCCTCGCTGCCCAGAACCCTACGGCAC
>NC_057803.1:545614792-545638142 GCF_018294505.1 Triticum aestivum | reverse complement strand
CGCAACCCCGCTCCGGCACCTCGCGGTCGCTTCTCCACCGGCCATGGCCCGCGCGCGCCCACGCTCGCGCCCTCGCCGCTCGGTCGTGCGCCTGCGCCCCGCCCCTTGTCCTCGCCGTGCTTGCCCACGCCTCCCCACTGCCCGCCGCCGCCTGCCTCCGTCCCCGCTACCGCGTCGGCCTGCAGTGGCCTCCCCCCGTCTCCTACCGCTACCCCCTTCCCCGGCGGCTGCGACCGCTTGCTGCGGTGGCCGCCGGCGCCCCGCCGTGCCTCGGCGGTTGTCGCCGCTCACCCAGGTTCGCCCTGACGCGAACGCGTGCCCGCCTCTGCTTAGCCCCATGCCCGCTAGGCTCCCCAGAGCCACTAACCAGTGGGCCCCGCCCAGGACGAAAATGAAAAAAAAAAAGAATTACAAATAAAAAATAAATAAAAATGTTAATTAATTAATTAATTAAAGGTTTAATTAACTTAATTACTTTTGATTAATTAAACTAATCAATTAACTAAACTAATTAAACTGTTAGTTAACTAATTAATCAGTCTATGATGGGTGGGACCCACCTGTCAAGTTGACCAGGTCAACTGCTGACGTCATGATGACATCAGCAAACACTATTCTGGATAATGTTGGTTTAAATAATTAAATAAATCCTAAAAATGATTTAAATCTTTTAAAAATAATATAAAATAAACCCTAGCTCGGATGGAAAAACTGTGTGCATGAAAGTTGCTCAGAACGATGAGACGAATCCGGATACGCAGCCCGTTCGTCCGCCACGCATCCCTAGCATAGTGAACACGCAACTTTCCTCCTCCGGTTCATCTGTCCGAAAACGCGAAACACCGGGGATATTTTCCCGGATGTTTCCCCCCTTCACTGGTACCACCTCATACCGCGTTAGGGCACCCCTAGCACTGATACTTGTCATGTCATGCATCGCTATGCATCTGTTTGCTTGATATTTATTGTTTCTTCCCCCTCTTCTGACGACCCCTCTCTCTTGCCAGAGCAACCAGGCAAGCCCCCCCTTGATCACCAGATATCGCCTACTCTTTTCTCTACTGCTTGCATTAGAATACTGGAGCATGTTACTGCTTTCCGTTAATCCTATTCTGATGCATAGCCTATCATTGTTGCTACAACTGTTGATACCTTACCTGCAATCCTAAATGCTTAGTATAGGATGCTAGTTTACCATCAGTGGCCCTACATTCTTGTCCTTCTGCCATGCTATACTATCGGGCCGTGATCACTCGGGAGGTGATCACGGGTATATACTTATATCTATTATATGATACTTGTGGTGACTAAAGACAGGTCGGCTCGAAAAGTACCCGCGAGTGATTCACGGATTGGGTCTGAAAGGACGTTTGTCCCGACGGCCCTCTGAGTGGATCTTTGTGGCGGAGCGACAGGGTAGGTTGAGACCACCTAGGAGAGAGGTGGGCCTACCCCTGGTCGGCGTCCGTGGTTATTTCAAAATAACATGCTTAACGATTTCTGGGTATTTGATCTGAGTCTGGCCACTGGCCTATACGCACTAACCAACTACGGGGAACAGTTATGGGAACTCGACGTCGTGGTATCAGCCGAAGCCTTCGTGACGTCAGCGACTGAGCGGCGCCTGCCGCATTGGACCGTAAGCTCGCACTTGTATTAAGGGGGCTAGGTCTGCTTCCGGCCGCGTACGCAATGTGCAGGTGTGCAATGGGCGATGGGCCCAAACCCCTGCACCATAGGATTTAGACCGGCGTGCTGACCTCTCTGTTGTGCCTAGGTAGGGCTGCGACGTGTTGATCTTCCGAGGCCGGGCATGACCCAGAAAAGTGTGTCCGGACAATGGGGATCGATCGTGTTGGGAAATGTGGTGCACCCCTACAGGGAAGTTAATCTATTCGAATAGTCGTGATCTTCGGTAACAGGACGACTTGGAGTTGTACCTTGACCTTATGACAACTAGAACCGGTTACTTAATAAAACACACCCTTCCAAGTGCTAGATACAACCGGTGATCGCTCTCCCACAGGGCGACGAGAGGAGGATCGCCGGTTAGGATTATGCTATACGATGCTACTTGGTGAACTTACCATCTACTCTCTTCTACATGCTGCAAGATGGAGGTGGCCAGAAGCGTAGTCTTCGATAAGGACTAGCTATCCCCCTCTTATTCCGCCATTCTGCAGTTCAGTCCACATATGATACCCTCATTCCATTTGATACCAATGCATACATATGTAGTGTAGCTCCTTGCTTGTGAGTACTTTGGATGAGTACTCACGGTTGCTTTGCTCCCTCTTTTCCCCCTTTCTATACCCGATTGATGCGACCAGACGATGGAGCCCAGGAGCCAGACACCACCATCGATGATGACTACTACTACTCGGGAGGTGCCTACTACTACGTGCAGCCCGCTGACGATGACCATGAGTAGTTTAGGAGGATCCCAGGCAGGAGGCATGCGCCTCTTTCGATCTGTATCCCAGTTTGTGCTAGCCTTCTTAAGGCAAACTTGTTTAACTTATGTCGGTAGTCAGATATTGTTGCTTCCGCTGACTCGTCTATGATCGAGCTCTTGTATTTGAGCCCTCGAGGGCCCTGGCTTGTAATATGATGCTTGTATGACTTATTTTATTTGTAGAGTTGTGTTGTGATACCTTCCCGTGAGTCCCTAATCTTAATCGTACACGTTTGCATGTATGATTAGTGTATGATTGAATCGGGGGCGTCACACCCAGCTCCTCTCCTCTTGCTCTAAAAACACCCATATGGATGCTGCGGGATACGCAACCACCATGTTGCTAGCCCTTGTGCAAATTTACCATCTTCAGTCAAAATCACGCACGCTAGCTCCTCTGCCTGTGCATTGCTCCACCAAGCGCTGCTCCACCTACGCACGGCCACGCCTAGCGCCCGCATGCGGCCCTATTGCCGCGGCTGCATCGCTAACCAGACCCGGTCGTCCTCGACCGTGGACGCGGGCCGCAGCCCCGCTGCTCCACTTCGCGTCCTAGCGCCCGTGGGCGCGCGCCTGAGCCCCGCGGCGCGTGGCTCCCCTGCTCCCTCGAGTGCTGCTCCCTCCGAGGCAGCGCGGCCGCTCCCCGGGCGCTGCCTCCTCCCACCTGTGTCGTGCGCCCGTGCCCCAGCTCCCGGCCGTTCCTGCGCCTGGCCGGGTATGGCCCGACGCCTCGCCTCCGCTCCTTCGCTCCTCCACCTTGCGCCGACCCCGCTCGCGGCCGCGTCCTCAGCCAGTTTCGCCTTTGCCTCGTCCTGACCCTCATGACCGTCCGGATGATGCTTCATGGGCCCGTGCGCCGATTCCGCCACCTCGCCGCCTCGACCATGCGGGCCCTCCACCGACTGGTTGCGCCGGCAGGCCCTCCACGTCCCGGACGCCTGCTCGGCCCGGCCTCCTCCGCACTCACCGGCTGCTGGCCTCCAGCGCCGGGTCCGGCCTCCGCGTCTGCCGGCTGCTGGCCTCCCGCGCCTGGTCTAGCACCCGCGCCTGCCGGCTTTCCGCTCCTGGCGGCGGCTGGCTTCCGCCCGCTTCTCGGTCTGCCAGCTTCTGCCGGGACCCGGATGCCGCCTGCTGCCGTCCCGCTCCTGCCGACTGCTTAGGCAGTGAATGAAAAGAAAGAAGAGTTAGGGGCGATTGGTAGAGAGAGAGAGAGAGGTCGGCTGGGACAAAGAGAAGAAAAGAAAAAACTGTCTGTCTGTCCGTCTGCCTGCTTCGCCACTCGGACGGCTAGACGCGACCCGGCTTGCCTGCCCGCTTCAACACCTGGCCGGCTGTGCCAAGCCGGCTCGGCCGCGTCCCGCTCGCCCCCTGGCCGGTCAAGCCCGACCGGCAGGACCCTCCTCGAGCGCCCCGAGGCTCGGGGGCTACACCCAGCGGGTGCACTAACGCGCTCCCGCGAGGAAGAAGACAAAGTAGTTGCCGGGAGATCCGGCCAGTCGGCCCGAATCTCGGGGGGCTACACCCAGCGGGTGCGCTGCGCGCCCCCGCAAAGAAGAAGACAAAGTAGTTGCCGAAAGATTCGGCCTGACTACTCAGCAGTCGGCCTGAATCTCGGGGGCTACACCCAATGGGTGCGCTGGCGCGCCCCCACAGAAGATTGCAGACAATAGAAGAGTTTTGTCCGGCTTCCAGCAGCCGGCAGAAGAGAAAAAGGAAGAAAAAGGGTGCTGCAAGATGCCTCGCCGCCTGGCCGGTCGAGCCTAACTGGCCGAGACCCCCCTTCGAGCACCCGGAGGCTTGAAGGCTACACCCAGCGGGTGTGGTGGCGCACTCCGCGAGCGCCAAGCCGCGCCGGCTGTCTTCGGCAAACTCCGCCTCGGCTACACGAAAACAAATGTGAGCTCCTCACCTGCATATTTTTGCACCACGAAGCACAGATAACCCCGAGCGATGCTCGGGGGACTATCTCTGCATTTTATTACAGTTGCATCACTGTTTGCCCCGGCGCCAGCCAGAGTTGGCCCGGGGGCTGGCCGCTTGGCCCGAGATGTTAGTTCTCACAGATGGCTTAGTAGGATGCGCGGTACCAAAGGCCTACTCTTAGTCACAGACCGCGGAGTGGCTGTCCGGGTAGCAAGAGTGAATGCTGGAGGCCACCCACGCGAAAAATGTCCGGGAAGAAAAATGGCTCGGGCGACCCGGCCGTTTCCTTTATGAGTATCTGCTTGGTCGAAACAGCTCCCAGGGTATGAGTACTATACACTCCACTTTGCGGCCCACTCTTAGCCACAGACTGCAGAGCGGCTGTCCGGCAAGCGAGAGCACAAGCCAAAGAGCGGAGGACACACAAAAAAGATTAAGGGGGCTCGGACGAAACCGAGTCGGCACCCTCCGCATAAAACTTGCAATACTAAAAGCAAACATTTGATATATCTGCGTGGACTAACTTTGTCTTTTGCATGATCATTTCCGTGGGGGACCCCCCCTTCCTCGCTCGCGGGCTCGGAGGCTACACCCAGTGGGTGCGCTTGCGCGCCCCCGCCGTAAGCAAGCCGCGCCGGCTACGGTCCGCAGCCGGCCGTCATCTACATCTTCTACATCAACACCCGCTAAATAACCTCTGCCCAACTTTGCCAAGTTGCCCGGAGGCTTGGGGGCTACTGTCGGAGTAATTGACTACGGGTACCCCGAAGACGGAAGACAATATTTCAAGACATCGGGGCTAGCAAAGCCCGTCAGTCCGATTGCTCAGGCCGCCCAAGCGGCCCCCTGTCCGACTGCCCGGGCCGACTCGCCACCCGGCTTGCTGCGTGGAGTCGGCCGCTGCATCGACCCGACACCAACAAGACGGATGTACCCGAGCACTGTTCATGTGTCACTCCAGCCATCATGTATAGTGTCACTTGTCCCCTAGCACTATTTATAAAGTGACCCAGGGGACAAGCATGACACCCCACCATGCCCTCCTTGTTCCCATGCCACCACATAGCTTACTTCCTAAGCTAGCCCACACTATATAAGCTAGCTAGCCATCCATCCATCTATCCACTCACACACATGCTCACAGCTACAAGTCATGGGCATAGCCGGCCACTAGAGCATGCCACTTACATGCATATATGAAACCAGATGCCTGTGGCACTGCTTTCAGATACAGCTCCAGGAGCAACTCTGTACCAGATATACCACATATACTCAGACATGCAGGAGTAGGGGTATTATCTCTCTGGAGAGCCCCGAACCTAGGTAAACTACCGCGTGCTACTCGCATACCTGCTCTCGGGCCTACCAGCAGCAGTCTTGCCCTCACATGAAGCCACCATGTGGCATCTGTCATCTTGCCCCCCCCCCCTGAGAATACCACGACATTGACCACTACTAAAAGTCACTAGATGTGATTCTTTCTTTTTAAAGAGGGTGTTAGATATGATCATGTCATAGGCTAGAGCAAAGCTTAAGACATCTTATCCTTCTTGATTCCTGATGCCATAGCCAAAGCCCCCATGAACCCCTTCAAAACATGTGTTAGATGTACGGACGTGCCCATTGAGGTTTCCTCCTATGAAGAGCTTCTCTCCAATGGTACACTCCTAATAGTGTCCTCCGGGCCTTCCCAGAACTACCTTTTGGTGTTCTCATTGTGTCCTACTTGCAGGGCATATACGATGATAACATTGAGAACTAAGTCCCCAACTACCAGCTTAACCAGGATAATCCGGTCCCCATGTCTCTTGATGTATACCACTTCATACTTGAGGCTCTTATTAATCAAGATGCTTGCTCCATTTCTGTTTGTGGCCGTCCCCGTGTACCACAGCTTGAAGCGAGTATCCTCCACCTCCTTCGTCTTCTGTCCCCTCCATTTGGTTTCTTGGACATAAAGGATATCAACACCTCTCCTCACCATAGTATCAACTAATTTTGGAAGCTTACCTATTAGGGACCCTATGTTCCAGCTACCTAAACAGATCCTCCTAGGCTCAGCTAGCTTCCTTACCCTTCATACCCGTCCAGTCAAATGCGAAGACCCTTGCTCATTTTCCACTACACCGGGGTGTCGGTGTAGCGCACCACTAAGGATGCGACGACCCAATCCTTACTCACTTGCCACAGTATCTAGATCAAGAGACGGTGTGCCACCGGGAGGTGACGGCCCGACCCTTGCCCATTTGACACCACACCCGGGTTCCGATGTGGTGCGGCGCTGAGAGGGTTATGCCCCAATGAAAATCTTTTGGGTTTCATCTCCATAAGAGTGGCTGCATTTTGATATTGGCTCGCCAAGCCTATCATGACCCTCCTCCTTTACCCGGGCTTGGGATCGGCTATGTTGAGACAACATAGGTGGAGTTTTGTTTCTCCCCTGCATCAGAACACAAAATGGCTATACAAGTGAGTTCTACAAGCTCCAAATTATTTTTATTATCAAGTCTTTCTAGTGATGCTACAACCTTAATTGGTTGGGCCCGACATCCATAAGAAAACTCTTTATCATGCCCTCATAGGTTGGACCCGGCAATGTCAGAGGACGTAGCTCCTTCTTGAAGGCCTTGTCATAAAAGAAACAGGGTGACTTGGATGTATATTTATTTTCTCATCTTTGTCATGGTTATGTCATTATTTTCTACATCATCTACTTTGCTTATAAGTAGATGTCTTGGTCTCATTGTGTTGTAGCTCTCTTAATAAATCTAGCATGTTCGTGCTCACATTGTGAGGGCATTATCTTCAATGTGGCAGAAGTGCTTAGTATTTATTTTCTTATTTATGCAACTTTTTTTCTTCATTCCATTAACTCCGTCATTGCAAAATACACATGTTTTATACATGGATACACCCCTAAAGGGTTTGCTGCTCTCTTGTAGCTTTTTTTACCATTTATGGTTGAAGTGATTTTCCATTTTTAGGGTAGACGAACTACTTGTGTTGATTAATCTAAAAATAACTATTGTTGTTGTTGTTGTTGTTGTTGTTGTTGTTGTTGTTGTTGTTGCTATTGTTGTTGTTGTTGCTATTGTTGTTGTTGTTGTTGTTGCTGTTGCTGTTGCTGTTGCTGTTGCTGTTGCTGTTGCTGTTGTTGTTGTTGTTGTTGTTATTGTTGTTGTTGTTATTGTTCTAGATTACCTTGTTCTTCGACTGTTTCAACAGGCTATATGAGTGAGCGCTATAAATCTTCTAAATTATTTTTTATCAAGCCTTTATGTTGATTCTCTGGTCTTAATTGGTTGGACCTGACATCTAGAATGAAAATTAATGTCTTGACCTTCACAAATTATACCCGTTGAAGCAAAGGCATAGCTCCTTCTTCAAGTCATTTCCCCGAAGGAAAATGGAACCTAGTCATAGGTGTTTTTATTCATACCTTTGTCATATTTCTTTCATTGTTGTCTATCTCGTATACTCTTCTTGTAAGTAGATATTTTGGTCATACTAACACTTAGCAGATCGTGATTACCTTAAGCTTGTGACCCTGTAGGTTTGGTAAAACATAGACATGAACAAAAACCCCTTTGAATCAATCACCGATAGCGTAACCGTGGACGTCCATATCGATCCCTATGATTACACGAATGCCATTCGAGTGAACCTTTGATTATCATGTGCTATTCCATTTGCCTCGCGATACTTTACAAAATCCGGGGTGAGAGATATCGGTATCCTCTTGAGTCATACACATGCTCACTATATTGGTCTCCTCGTTATCGGTTTTGTTCTTCTTTCCCGTTGACATGTCCAGGCATCCCCGTGACATATTCACCTATCTCTAGCCAGACGATTATTGATGTCGTCATACCGAGACGACCCTAAGAATATCTCTACATCGTTGGAGGAGCAAATTTCACTCTCGAGCTTTCTCGTCCCTTGTCAAACTTTCCGATGAACATGTAAGTTCTCATTATGATCACCGTGTTACAGATGATGTTTGAGCAACCCCAAAGTTCATCGCACGATAGGAAATAACTATGATACTGTCATGGTCTAAGGAACTAAATCGCACGTTAACACTCCATGTTATAACAATTGACTTCTGATGATGTAATCTCAAAGTATAATAAGCAAGTTTGGGTTGATTCAATATGATCGTTCTTCTAAGGTCATGCTCTCAACGTTGTTTTAGGACTATCGTTACAAGTATATCTCAAGATCGAGAAAACATGATCACAAACAACAGTTGAGCTAGTATTAGAGGCGAGACTAGGAATCATATTTTACCGTTTATCATTCCACATGTGCATATGATTTTTCCGTTGACTCGCATATTCTAGGATCATAGCAGTTATAACATAGAATATAAAGTCTTAATTATGAACATGAAAATATAATAATACAATATTATTACCTCTAGGACATATTTCCAACAGCTATCTCGTGGCGTGCTTTGCTAACCTCACGCGTCTGTGTGCCTATGTAATTCTGCTACAACTGTAATCAGCTTTTCCTGCATTACACTTTGAGAAATATATTCAGAAGGGGGAGGTCCCCCCTTGATTACTAAAAAGAATGTTAAGTTATTTTTTCAGATTTTCAAGCAATTTTATAAACCCATTGGAACACACAGGCTCTTTTGCTAGTTCAAGTAAGCAATACAAATTGATTCGTATATTTTCTTCATGATGCCAATATGACGCTGACGTTCAGTAGAGACGAAGCGAAATTGAACATTTCGTTCGATCTACCTGGGGTTCCGAGCGAACGTTTTAGTTCGCTACAGTATGACACTTGCGTGAAGACCTTCTGTTCGTAGGGAGTTCCTATTCAGCACGCTGCGAGCTAGGAGGAGCCGCAACGCGCACCCCTCGCTCCATAGCGCGCTCGTTTGGGCCAGCTCATTTGCCGAGCTCTCTATTTTTTCACTTTCTTTTCTATTTTTAGTTTTTTTCCTATTCTTAATTTGGGATAACAAAAGGATCCAATTTTTAAAAAAATGTGCATTCGGGAAACAATGTTCAAGAAATCATAAAATGTCCGCGGATTCAAATTTTTTTTGTGATTTTGCAAAAAGAAATCGCACAATAAGAAAATGTTCACGATTTTGGAAAATAAGTTCTGGAAATTAAAAATTGTTAATGATTTTGAAAAAAATTGTTCGTGTATTAAATACTGTTATGAAATTGAACAAATGTTCGAAACTCAATTTTTTTTCATGAATTTGTATAAATGTTTTGAAAGTTCAAGATTTTTTCATGAATTACAAAAAAGTTCATTGATTCAAAAATGTTAGCTGATAGAAATATCATGTATTCGAAAAACATGTATGCATTTCAAAAAAAATGTTCATCAAAACCAAAAAAATGTTCGTGAATTAGAAATATTGTTTCCCCAATTTCCAAAAAATGTAGGTTGATACGAAAAATGTTCACTGATTCAAAACATACGATTCATCAAATTTTTCAAAAAAATTTGTTTGCGAATTTGTAAGAAATGTTCATCAATTCAAAATATGTTCACACATTTGAAAATGTTCATAATTTTGAAAACAAATCACGAGTTCAAAAAAATTTCATCATTTTTAGAAATTCTTCGCGATTGAGAAAATATGTTCAGCAATTTGTAAGATGGCCGCAAAAAATTAATATAAAAAATAAAGAAAAGTAGAAAAGAAATAAAAAGAAAAATAAAAAAATGGAAGAAAAAAATGTAAACGAAAAAAAAAGGAAAAAACATGTAAACAAAAAAATAAAATTAAATAAAAAATCATGAAAAACAAATAAAAAAAGAACCCAACCCGTTGGGGAAGGAATCCCGAAACGGCTCAGCCCAAAAAGGATCTGACACTGTAGGGGGCACAGGCCAGCTCACTATTTGGCGACCTACACGCCAAATAGGAGTGGCCCAGTGCATGCACCCTCCCTTCCCAGGGCTTCACATACCCTTTTTATTGTGACAAAAAAGAAAACCCAGCTTTTCTATGACTAGTAAAGCTCAATTTTTTGCCATGCAATGAAAAACATTGCATGGCCCCAAAAATAGATGAAATACATATAGAAAGAGAAAAATGGATTAATTTCATAAAATTGCCATGGCAGAAAACAAAAAAATGCCGATAGGACCCGCAAAAAATTGCCATCATCTTTGAAAGCAAAATATGCCACGGTTCAAGATTTTTTTCTAATGGTGCAAAAGGAAAAAGGCATGGCAATTTGCATATATAAATAGTGGCAAAAAATGTGCATAAAAAATTGAAGATATTTTTACTAGATAGATGAAGACACATAAAAATGTGGGTTACAAATTTCCAACTTGTAGAGCACAAGAAAGTGTACAATATATTGTTTAGGTAGTAACTGCCATGTTTCGTCAAGTAAATTTACCATGGTCCAACAGAAGCAAAAATTCACATGAAAGATGAAAGTATAATTTGCCATGAATGCTAAGTAAAAAATGCCATGGCATTAAAAGTAAATTTGCCAAGGTCCATAGATTTTAATTTGCCATGACAAAAATATTGCCATTAGCGATTAAATTGACATCCATTTCAAAGTAAATTTGCCAGGGCAATATAGCTAATTTTGCCATGGCAAATAAAAAGTAAAATTTTCCATGGCAATAAAAGTAAAAGAATTTGCCATGGCGGTATAGGTAAATTTGACATAGCAAAAAAAAGGTAAACTTTGTCCATGCCAATAAAGTAAAAAATTGCCATGCTACAAATTGAAATTAGCCATTTAAAAGGTACAGTGTTATGATGATCAAATTTTCATACAATTATCGTGTGACTATCTAAAAAAGCAGATTTTGCTATGATGTACAAGACACACTTTTTGGGAAAAAATCCATGTGACCAATCCTCGCAAATTTGTTTGCCATGATATGTTCAATGAACTAGAACTTGAAGGGCATATTACATAAAATGAACAAAACTTGCCATGGTAGATGCATACTAAATTTTGCCATTGTATTTTTATTATAATTTGTCATGCTTTCTATAAGAAAAATGTCATGAATGTAAAATAATTTTTCCGTGATACAAAATAAGAAATTGCCATGTTATTTGAATTAAACATGGTCCATATATTTAGTTTGCCATGGTCCATAAACTAAGTTTGCGGTATTAGATAAATAAAAACAATATACAAACGATTATTTAGTAAAATTGGCATTGGTCCCATGAAAGTAATATTGCAATGATAGGGAAAAGCAGTTTGCCATGGTCCAAGAATTAAATTTGCCATGAAATTCAAAATTAAAATGGCATGGTGCATGAAGTAAACATGCCATTACTTGCATGTGAGCAAAAAAGCATGAATCTTTGGATCGGGGCCATACATGTCAAATTTTGCCACGGTAAAAGTACTTAAATCCTCAACAAAATAAAACATGGCAAAATTGCAGTGGGGTGCATATGGATTTGCCATTAGTGCATACTAGAATTTGCCCATGACAACTACATAATTTTGTCCATACAATGCTAAACCAAAAACTACAGATTAAAATTTACCATGGTAACTATGAGCCAGTGCCTCTCTGCATGCTAATGCTTCAAGCGTCGTCGGGTCGGTGATTCCAGGAACCCTGATAGCCTAAGAGCCCAAGTAGTTGTCGTTATGATCCCTGCATACTGTGCTACAGGACCCCTCATTCGTTGCTCTTGAAACAGCTCCATTGACTCGAATCTTTGCCATACCCTCCGGAGGCCACACCCATCTTGGGCTGGTGCTATTACTTGGAATAGTGGCAGCTTGCTGCAACTTCTCTGGCTTACAATCATCACGTTTTGGATGTATTTCATGATAAAATGATGATTTTCTAGAGGACTTTGGAATATATGCTCATGCAAGGCTTGCCGTCGGGAGTACCAAATAGCCCAGAGGGTGGTTAGCACATGTATGAATTCTGCAGTAGGAAGAACATCCATAAGCACAAAGACCCGTCATTTAGCATCAGGCTCAGTGGTGTCACTGAGGACTTGAAACAACTCGGGATCTTGGAGAACCCATACACAACGAGCAATGTGGAAATGAAGGAGCGAATGCTGTCATGAGTCCTCCGCCCCGCATAATCTGTAACTGGTGGGAGTAGAAATATTCCGGTGATGTAGCAAATCGACAGTTGGGATGGATTGTTGGGCTAGCCTCCAATGGAATATTTTCAGTTTAGAGGGACATCTATTTTCCATAGCTTCGTCCATGACTTTTACCCCTTATTCAAGTCTGAAGAATCAGACCTGCCCTCCAACCATGCCTCTCGTCTCAATTTTTTGGAGACTAACATACGATACGCTGACCATACTATAAACACTCCATTCTTTTCATGTGTCCAAGAACAGAAATCCTCTATGTGTTTGGTGCATAAAGTATTGAGAAAATCACTTCAGCATCCGTGGGCAAAAAGATCTCCTGAATTGCCACATGGTTCCAGCTTGTGTTAGCTAAAATTAGCTCTTGAACAACCTACGGTGAGTTTGGAACTCTACACAAGACCGGACGCATGTTGTGAGGATGTGGTAGCCAATTATGCTGCCAGATGTTGGTCGTCAGACCATCACCAATGCGTCAAATTAATCTTTACACTAAAGTATCATGACCGTCTAGGATCGACCTCCAGACTTGGAAAGGACATGAACCCAGTTCAGCATGCAAATTTCAGATGCAGGAAAATACTTAGCTTTGAGAATCTGAGCACTTAGAGAGTTTGGCTCCATAAGGATTCACCATGCTTGTCTGGCTAAAAGTGAGACATTGAACAACTCAATATCCCTAAAGCCAAGTCCACCACATTGCTTTGGTCTAGTCATCATACCCCATGAAACCCAACTTGGTTTTCTTTTGCCCTCTTTAGTCCCCCATCAAAATTTCCGTATCAACGAATTCAGATGCTCGCATAGGCTACAAGGTAGTTTAAAGCATGACATAGAATACAGAAAGATAACCTGAGCCACAGACTTAATCACTTTTCCTCCAACTGACAAGATCTTTTCCATCCACCCTTTCACTTTGTTCCAGACTCGATCTTTGAGGAACTTGAAATCACCACTTTTACTATTTCCCACATCAGAAGGCATTCCTAGGTATCTCTTAGATAAAGATTCATTTTTAGTATTGAGAGTATTCTTTTACATATGTCCTGAGGTTGTTTGGAGATCCCTTGGTAGAGAAGACTGGTAATTGGTTAATTCTTCGTCCAGAAGCATCGCAATAAGATTCTAATAGGGAGGACAACTCATTAGCTCCATCAACACTAGCTTTCACAAATAACATGCTATCATTCGCAAAGAGCAAGGGGCTTACTGGCGGGGCTGTCGGAGCAACTTGAATACCACTGAGGTGTGACGATTCATTTGTTATTTTAAGGAGGCACGAAAGGCCCTCCGCCAAAAGCAAAAATAGATATGAAAATAGGGTCCCCCTATTGAATCCCTCGAGATGGTGCAAATACTTCAAGCTTACTGCCATTAGAAAGGACAAAAAATTTGACTGAGCTTACCATTTGCATAATTAAGGCTACATAGGCGGGTGCAAACCCCATCTTGAGCATAATAGCTTCTAGGTACTCCCATTCAACTCTGTCATAAGCTTTCATCATATCCAATTTCACGGCGTAAAATCTATTTTTTTATGTTTTGTTCCTCTTCATGAAGTGTACGCATTCATAAGCAGAGATTATGTTATCAATGATCAGCCTGCCTGGGACAAAGGCATGCTGCTCTTCTGAAATGATTTCAAGCAAGATTTTTTTAATCTATTAGATAGAACCTTCGGAGCAATCTTGTAAAGCAAGTTACAAAGACTTATAGGCCCGAATTGAGTCAACTAAGTTGAATCTTTTACCTTTGGGGTGAGGACAAGAATTGGCTCATTAATTACCTCAGCGCTTTCGTCTTGTCGATTAATGCGCAAAACCAACATGAGTGACTTCGTTACCGCACAACTCCCGGTGCCGTTGGAAGAAGTGGGCAGGCTAGCAATCGGGGCCGGGGCTTTCGTTGGGTACATTTGGAAGAGGGTCGTCTTAATCTCCTCGGCGGTATATGGTGTTGTCATTTGTCAAATTCATGTTCATTTCAGGCGTCGGCGTCGCCGGTACTGCGTTCAATACATTGGACATCCCCGACGTCCCTTGGGCTGCAAATAGGTTCTTGTAGAACCAAGTTTTCAAACTAGCCATCTCATTCTGATCTTGTGTTGTAGAGCCATCAAGGCATCGACACGCTGCAAACTCTTATTCTTGTATGGCTTGGACTCGGTTTCTACAGGATCGCGAGGTTTTTGTATTCGTGTACGGCTTGGACTCCACAGGCAAATCCAGATTCCATCCTATATATGTTGGCACGGATTCATCATCAACAGCAACAACACGTTAGCGGGAGGGACGCCACCGCCGGCCGTATTGCATGGCATCGTCGTCATTGTCACCGCCCAGGCCCAAGGGCTCACAGGCCATGGCGCCTGCGCCAGCAGCAGCACGTCCACCAAACTGGTCTGCGCTGCCAATCGACATCATGCACAGAGTCGTCGGTCGCCTCCCTACGGGCAACGACCGTCTGCCGCCAGGGGCGCGCCGTCGTGCAGCGGCGGCGGCTACGGCATGGCAACGGGTCGGTGGCGTATGTCGCCCTCGTGAACGGGAACATGTTCAGCTTCCCGGACGCCAAGCCCGCACGCGCACGGCCAGCCGCCGGCTACGCGCATTACTGTCGCGCGTGCGACGACCGGCTTCTGTTCGCCGACAAAGACTACTTTTGCTACCGCCTGACGAGCCCTTTCACCGGGAGAACGACGGCTCTCCCCAGCTTGGCCTACATCCCCGACGAGACGATGGGTCCGGATATATCCGTGCGTAAGCTGGTGGTGTGCCCGGACGGCCTGATCGCCACGATCATCGGCCGCGAGCACTTCACCAAGGTCGCGCTCTGCACGCTCGAGTGCTTCTCCTGGTTTCTCAGCACGGACGACGAATGTCGGTGGTACGAGGACATGGTCTACTACGAGGGGAGGCTCTACGCCATCACCAACAGCGGGCAGCTCCTCGCGTTCGATGTCAGCTACGAGAAGACGGGCGAACCCAAGATCTGCGGCGTCGAGACCGTCATCGGCGGTCGTGGCCACATCGGCGTGGGGGGGATGCGGTACCTCGTCAAGTCACGCAGCGGCGGGCTGCTCATGGTCCGTAGGATCATGCAGTACGGCAAGTCGACGTACGCGTTCCAGGTGTACAAGGAGGATCTCTGGCCGTCGGGGTCACAATGGGAGCGGGTGATCGCCCTGGGCGGCGACGAGGCGCTCTTCGTCAGCCGGCTGAGCTCCCGGGCCGTGCGGGCGGACCGGGAAGGGCTGGAGGGGTATCGGATCTTCTTCCTCGATGATACAGTCGGCATGTCGTTTCGATCGCCGGAGCCCATGGGTCAGCCTTTGTACCACGCAGGCGTCTACGACATGATGACCGGAAATGTCACCCAGCTCCTGCCCCAGATGTGGAGGAAGGACCGCGGCGGTACAGTGCCGCCCACATGGCTCTTCCCCGAGGACCCCGACGAGGACGACGGATCGACGAGTGAGCGCACCTGATGACTTCTTTGCTGATATTCGATGTTGCGGCCTGGGTTGATGCTCACTCATTTTTTTTCTATTCGGTTGTTTTGGCGTTCTTGAAATAACTGAAGAAAAAATCTACAAGCAGCGGCGGGCTGCTGGTTCTGGGCCAAGAGACGTGACGTGACGCGTCATAGGTGGAGGGCTAGTCGTTGCGGAGCACGGGAGGTCTGACGCATCGCTCAGAAATGCCCTTCCATAAAGGTAAACGCATTTGTTTGTTACGGTAGAGTATAAACGCGCGCGTTTAAGTGTGCACGAGCAGGATGGAGCAGCTAGCCTACCTAGCAATAGCAAGGCACCACGTCCTGCGCGCGGCTCGTCACTTAGAGCATCTCCAGCCGCGCCCCCAACAGACCCCCCAGGCCACTTTTTCGGCGCCGGCGCCAAAAAAACGGCCCAGTCACGCCCCCAGGATGCCGAAAATCGCCGGTTCAGACATTTTTTCCGCCCCGGCGGTCACAGGCTGAACCCGGCGCGCTGGGGAGCAGTTGGGGGCTCCGGCGCTAGGGAAAAGCACGCCTGGCCCACACCGACAGGGGAAAAGTCAAGGTTTTCTTCCCCCGACTCGCCTCGCACCCCCCGCGCCCTCGGCCACCACTAGCTATATCCCGGGGACGGCCGTTGCCCTACTCCGCTAGATAGCCATTCCCCGCCGGAAAATAGCAGCGCTTCGCCGCGGCAGCCCCTCCCATAGCAGCTGGGCATTTCCAGCCGCCGTTTCCGGCTGCGGAGGCGCGGTTTAGCGGCGGGTACACGTCCACTGAGTGCAAGATGTTCAGCGTTTTGCCTGTCTCGGCGATGGACTCGGATGACGAGGAAGAGCTCGCCACGCTGCTGGAGGAGGAAGCCGCGGCCGACATCCAGGAAGAAGAGCATGCATGGTGCTCGCCGCCCTCGCCCAGCTGCTGGCGAGTCATGAAAAGCCGCAGCGAGGTGCCTCGGCGCCGGGGTGGTTGAAAGCAAAGAACCGGCTTCGTCTTGAAGGCTACTGCATGCTCTACTCCGACTACTTCGCCGATGCTCCACTTCACGGCGAGAAAACATTTCGGCGCCGTTATCGGATGAGCCGAAAGCTCTTCCTCAGGATTGTGAATTCCATCCGAGAGTTCGACAACTACTTCAAGTGCAAGATGGATTGCACTGGCGCTCTTGGATTCACCTCCATCCAGAAGTGCACGACAGCGATGAGGATGCTTGCATATGGAGCTCCCAGTGATTCACTCGACGACTATGGACGCATGGCCGAGTCCACCAGCATAGAGTGTTTCTACAAGTTCTGTCGGGCAGTGGTGGCAGTGTTTGGGCCACAATACTTGAGAACACCCAATGCGGAAGACACTGCTCGGATCCTAGCCCAGAATGCAGCAAGAGGATTTCTTGGGATGCTTAGAAGCATCGACTGCATGCATTGGAAATGGAAGAATTGCCCATTTGGTTGGCAGGGGATGTACAAAGGCGCCAAAGGCGGTTGCAGTGTGGTGCTTGAGGCGGTAGCCACACAGGACCTCTGAATTTGGCACTCCTTCTTTGGTATGCCAGGAACTCACAATGACATCAACGTGCTGCAGTGCTCTCCTGTTTTTGCCAAGCTCGTTGAGGGCCATTCTTCACCGCTGAACTTCGAGATCAATGGGCACCAATACAACAAGGGGTACTACCTAGCAGATGGCATCTATCCGAGATGGTCGACATTTGTGAAGACGATCTCAAACCCTGTGGCAGGAGGCAAGAACGCCAGGTTTGCGAAAGTTCAGGAGGCTTGCAGGAAGGATGTCGAGCGGGCATTTGGTGTGCTCCAATTTCGATTCGCTGTTGTTCGGTACCTCGCTCAGACCTGGTCCAAAGATCAAATGTGGGAGATTATGACTTGCTGTGTCATTTTGCACAACATGATCATCGAGAGCGAACAAGAAGACCCAGTGTTTGACACTGAACCATACTACAGGCAGGGTCCTCTAGCCGAAGTTGATCACCATCTACCGGCAACTTGGACTGCCTATCTCAGTATGCGTCAGGAGATCCGAGACCCACAGGTGCATCATCAACTGCAGAAAGATCTGATTGAGCACCTATGGAGGCTCAAGGGGGACGCCGCGTGATGAAATACGAGTTTTTATTTGTTAAACTATATAATTTGTATTGAACTATTTGTTGTTGTACTATTTTGTTGAAGTATTTGATTTTTCTGTGATGAAATATGTGATAAGAAATAATTGTGTTGATAATTGAACACCGAGACACGGCGAAACCACGCCAAATATGGGCCTATTCTCACCCATATGGGCCCTTTATTCGCCGAAATTGGGCTGCAAAGTGGGTCAATTTCGACGCCTGGGGGCAAGCTGGGGGCGACGACTGGGCGCAAAATCGCCCCCAGCGCCGATTGTATCGCCGGCTCGTCCCCAGAAGGCGATTTTTATGCGTCCTGTGGGGCCAACGGTTGGAGATGCCCTTAGTTAGTCAAACGGTGTCGTCCCGTGAATCTGCTGCGATGAGCGTCTCGTCACAACATTAGATTTGCGTCGTGTCATTTCCGCTTCCAAACCACGCGCACGTTTCCTCCAAAAATGAGTCGAACGGAATCGCCCGTGACACACACTCATCCATCGTCCTTTTTTTCTTTTTTTCTTGATGACTTGAGTCTTGACTCCAACTCCCCGCCGACGGAAAGAAAGACAAAAAGAAAGAAAAAGATGACGGGGTTTGCATGTTCCGTAATTTGTCATTACCCCTGCCGGCATGCATGCATGCAGCATAAGTTCGTTTCTCTTTCTTTTCTTCTCCTTCAAAATCCAAATCCAAATCAAAATCCAAATCTCTCGCTCGCTCGCTCGCTGATGAATTGTTACATTCACCCATGCATGCATGATTCAAACCGTATGTTAGGATTTTCGATCCACCATGTATTTTTTTCACGTGCATGGCGCGACCATTTGTGATCGAAAACTCAAGGAAATGACCGGCCTTTGTCGAATAGCCACATGTGATAATCTCTCTCACCACATGCATGTCTCTTTCACCACGATGATGGCATTGACTATCTAAGGCATGATCATCTAATCATGCTTAACTTTTTAGTAACAGGTGACAATTAAGCTTGACCATGGCCCCATTTGTCCCTAGATAAGGGAGATCCGCCCGTGATTCCCTTGTTCTTTTTGTTCTATTCGTCTTGTAAATTCATTTTTGTTGCATGAAAATTACATAAGAAGGCCTCGCGAATAATCCAGTACTTCACGGGCCAGCTTACAAGAATAATTACCTTGTCCAATCTCTTTTCGTCTAGATGCCCAATCCTTGGCCCCGGTGCACACAGTCTCTCGGATGAAGGGTGTAGACCTAACCCTTGGTGCATGTCATTGCCACTAACCCTAATTCATAGTTGTAGGTGCTACCGACGAGGTGGCAAGCTTGGGGCTTCCAAATGCAGTGCATGGTGGTGTGAGGCTACACCGACCATGACGAGTAGCAAACGAAGCTTTAGGACAATGGCGTCGGGAGGTCCACCAAAGCCGTAGGACGCCAGGTAGCCATGTGCCTAAGGAGGGTCGGCGCAAGGAAGTCCGCAAGACCCGTAGAAAAAGACCGAGCCTCACGAAGCTCGCTGAGCACGAGTCAACTCGGGAGTGTGCCAGGATGTCCCTGTGGGCAAGCTCGTCGTTGTCCGGGCATTGTCGAGTCAAGGTCCAGTTAGATGAAAGGACATAGCTAAAATTTTGATGTGTGAAAGAAAATAAACACTACTCCTAAATGGCAACCCCTTGGTCACATGGCGAAAAAGAATTCCCTTTTTTTACAAAGAAGAGGCATATGCCCAACTTTATAAATGAAGCCACGCGGCAGGGTACCGAAACAACACCAACAAAATCCACCATCACAGCACATACGAGAGTACGAGGCCAACAACCGCGAAAAGGAATTCTAAAGGCTGCAATTACCAAAAAAAATATCATTTTCACATTTTTTTAGTTTCATGTATGTATTTATAGTAGACTTGTTTTCTAGATTTATTTCCATCAAATCTATAAATACTCCATCAAGAAATTTAGATCGGAGTGGTTGAAATTTTGATAGGTCTTACTGGGCGTGATCCGCATGAAGTGAGGTCTCTGCCGTCGGATCTGGAAATAATGGGCGGCTGAGATCGGCTCCATGGGGCAATCCATGGGAGGGTCTGATTGACCAATGAGAAGAAGGCAGATCAAATTATTGCTCCCGTCCAAACCGACGCTCCTTCCGAAATTTGTTGACTCCCGCTCGTAACCTTCAAACAGACAGCATGACTCCGAATTCACATCCAAAACCATCCCGCCCTTGGCACTTTCACGCCAAGATATTTCACTTGCGTCCCGCGCGGCTCTTCAAGTTAGTACTAGATTTTATTCAAGGACTGTGATATTTGGCACATGTGTGCCATATAAGCAAAACTGCCACACCTCTACTTTCTTCACTTTAAATATATGCATACATTAGCATTCTTTCTCCTTTCAGGTGAATTTCTCCTTCTAATTATATGCATACACTAGAGGACAAAAAAGCTGATGTCATTCTAGATTCTTTTTATTCCAAACATTTAAAATATTTTGTAGCTCAAATCATTGGTCCGATGTAAAAACCATTTTTACATAAAAGATTCGTCGCGATGAGATCTTCGAAACTAGATCCCATGTTGGCATGTTCCGATGACTTTTTTCAGCCAAAATTTATCACGCCTAGGCTACATAAGTTACCATGCCCGTTATATGCAAGTTACCCTGCTATTTCCACATAAGTTATCGAAGGCATAAAAAAGGTTCGCCGACCCTGCAGTTCATATATTACCATGCTTTATTCATATAAGTTACCGGGCATGCAGTCCTTATATTACCATATTGTTTTTATGTCTGTGGTTCGTATATTACGATGATGTTTTCATATAAGTTACCGCGAGGAGGGGGGTATGTTTCTAATGTTTTTTCTGCTTGATTAAGGTTACCATGGTGTTTGTACGTAGGTATGTGATGCGTATGTAACCATGCTATTTACACAAAATTTATGGGGGTATGTTTTCAACAATTTCCCAACCGAGTCAAATATTACCATGGTATTTGTACGTAAATTATCAGGTATGCGATGGGTATATTACTATGCTACTTACACAGAAGTTACCGGGGGTATCTTTTCAACAATTTTTTCTCCAGATCAAATTTACCGCGGTGTTTGGACCTAAATTATCAAGGTTGTGGTGCGTAATTTATATGATATTTACATACAAAAAGTTACCATGTGTATTTTTCGACCACTTTTTACTATTCTTTCCCAAATCAAGACTATTACCATGCTATTTACAAATGAGTTCCCGAGATATATTTTCAACAATTCATCCACTTCAATCAAACTTATCATGGTATTTGTACGTAAGTTATCGGGTTTTGCAGTTCATATAAAACCGTGCTATTTTCACTTAAGTTATCGCGGGTATGTTTTTCGACAACTTTTTTGCCCTTTAGTCAAAGTTATCGCGGTGTTTGTACGTAAGTTATCGGATATACGATTCGTATATTACTGTTCTATTTTCTCGTAAGTTATCGAGGTATATTTTTCAACAATTTTTCCTTCTTTGGATAAAGTTACCATTGTGTTTGCACCCAAGTTATCAAGTCGGTGTTTCCTGTTTTACCAAGCTATTCACACAGAAGTTACCAGGAGTATATTTGTCAATAAAATTTGTCCCTTGGTCATGTTATTGCGATGTTTGTATGTAAATTATCATGTACACGGTTCACATATTATGATGTTCTTTTCACGTAAAGTTATTGGGGTATATTTTTTAACAACTCCCCTCCTTGTTTAATTTTATCGCGGTGTTTCTACTTAAGTTATCATATCTACAGAATGTATATTACCATAGTATTTACAAAAAAAGTTACCGCGACTATGTTTCTCAACAACTTTTTTGCCGGACCAAAAATTACCATGGTGTTTGTATGTAAATTATCAGTTATGTGGTACTTATAATACCGTGTTATTTATACAAAAATTACCGGGGTATGTTTTCAGTAACTCCCTCCGCCCTCCTTGTTAAAGTTACAATGATGTTTGTATGTAAGTTATAAAGTCCGCAAAGCGTAAATTATTATGTTATTTACACATAAGTTAGTGACGTTATCTTTTTCAATAAAGAAATTTCCGGGCCAAAAATACCGTGGGTTTTCTGTTTAAGTTATCGAATCTGCGGTACATATATTACCATGCTATTTACACATAAAAAAGTTCTCAATTAAGAAACATACACAAAATGTTATCACGGTGTTTCTACGTAAGTTATCAAATCTTAATCAACTCATATAATATCTATTCCTGTACATGGTTACAGCTTACAAAATATACAGAAAATGCAGAATGAGTACAGTAATTGTTCATGTAAATGAAGAACAGCTTGTGGAGCAGCTAATTTTCAACAGTCAACTAGCCAAATATTTGGGAACTTCAATTGTGATTGAATTGCAAATGACATCAAAGTAAACAGCAGACGCAAGTTGTGCACCAACTGCATTAGGCTAATGAGATTTACAGAAGGTAAATTTTGAGTGTGTGCAATCACAAATCATCTGCCATTAAATGGACAACTACTAGACCATCCTCGTGTTATCATGCAATTAGCATCCTAGAGTTACTATTCAGTACCATATCAGTATCACCACATGTTAAGATGATGTGATATATGCAATTGGCATGTTAAGTGGAGGAGCACTGCAAATAGGAGTAGCAGAAAACAAGGCCGAGGTGGTACGGGGAGCTGCCCACCTTGGGGACCCTCTCGAAGGCGGAGACGACGACCTGCCAGTCCTCGGGCCGCGACTCCACCACCCTGCGGAACTCGTGGCAAGCCTCGTCCCTGCCATGGTGCCACGGCGACGGCGCCTCCTTCCCTTGGCCGTGGTCCACCCAGCGCGCCCGATCCTCCGCCCTGGCCCGCCCCTTCCTCCCGTCGTCGAGCCACACCATGAGCGACCTACCCCGGAAGTCCACCCCGTCGACCTCCGCCGCGGCTCCGTGCCCTGGCCCTCGGCGTCCGCGTAGTAGAGGAAGCAGAAGCCGTCGTTGCGCTCGGGGTCGTCGTGGGCGCACACGAGCTCCACCTTGTCAAGCGGCCCGAACTGGCGGAAGAAGTCGGCCACCTCCGCCTTCCGAGCCCGCGGCGGCAGGTTCCCGACGAACACCTTCCCCTTCTGCCGAAAACCCTCGTCTGCATCCGCGTCCTCCTCTTCCTCCGGCTCCGGCTCCACTGGCGGAGGCGGGGGAGGAGGGTGGTGTTGTCGCGTTCGGGGTGGAGGAGGAGGGGGTGGGGGCGGGGAGAGCTTGCTGGAGAGCCATAGCTTGG
>NC_057803.1:545609933-545614327 GCF_018294505.1 Triticum aestivum | reverse complement strand
AGAGCGAGTTGGGGAGAGGCGAAGGAGTCAGTGGGGACGGTGGGGGAGGGAAGGGTTTCGGGGGCAGTGGCGGGGGCTGGGAGGGGCGGCGGAAGGAGGCGGCGACGAAGGAGGAGAGGGGCTTGAGGAAGAAGGGCTTGGCAGGGAGGAGGTGGGGCGCCGGGGAGGCGGCGGCGGGGGCGGTGGGCAGCAAGAGGAACTACATCGGCATTGCAACTGCGGGGGAGAGTTCGAATGGCCCGGGAAGAACGACAATGCCAACGCAATCGCGGCCGAGGATAAGGCGAGGGCCGAGGAGGAAGAAGATTGGGGAAGAGTTATCAAAGGGATACCGAGTGGTGTGGCAGTTTTGCAATCGGGCACAGGGTTGCCAAATACATATTTCGTTTATTCAAACCACCATAAAACTGAAAACACACACACCAAAAGTACCCACGGACCCAACCCAATCCAAACCAGTGAGGTTTTCCTCCTCTCCCACTCAGCCGCCGCCTCCCCCAATCCCATCCCCAACAGCGGCGATCTTGTCTCCCCCATCCCCAACAGCGGCGATCTTGTCTCCCCCATCCCCGGCGTCTGCCCTCTACCAATCGCTGGCGCCCCTACACCCTCCTTCTCAACTCGAGCCGCTCAGACCGCGGCAACCACGCACCGGCACAGAAGGTTCCCTCCTCCCACGGCCACCGTGCCCTCGTCCTCCACCCCCAAGCCTCTCCGCGTCCAACCTCACCGCGCCGCCGCCTCCCTCCCTCCCTCCACCGCACCGAAGCCCCAGTCTTCCATCCATGGATGGGGCGACAGAGAGGCGGAAGCACCTCTCCCGGCGACGACGGCGCCGGATCCGCACCCACCTACGGCGGCTGCTGCACGAGCAGCACGATGGATGCCGTCAGTGAACTCAAGCTGCCCGCATGGGGTGGATCCCGTCCACCCCCTTCTTTCGCCTGGGCGTGGCACATGGGGGAGCTCACGGCCATCGACGACGGCGAGCTAGGAGGCTCCCGCAGCACCTTTGACCACAATCCCGACGTGCTGCAGGACCTAGACAGCCAAGGGTACACCCTCCTTCCTTCCCCATCCTGCAAGTACACAGTTTGCATTAATGTCAATGTCAGCTAGTCCCTCTGATGTGCAGACTCGCGCTGCAGGTCCTGAGTGTTTGCTACTCTGGCATCAATAGACAATAATTTTTTTCTCTTGCAAATTGTGCCAGATTATCTCGTGAACAAATGCTCCTTTTATTTCTGAAGGAGAGAAAGTGTGGACATCCTGCGTAGACGTACTCTTAAGCGAAGCTATGCATGTGAATGTAATAAAAACTTCCAATTTACTCTTATGCTCGTATGAACTACCCCTTTTTATCCATCTTCTCCCTTCTGATTTGCTTAACAAATAAGGCTAATTTAGTTGACTTCTCAGTATTCGCACTGTTGGGAGGTTGGATGCAGGCAGTTCCTTTATTTTAGCCGTGTAGGCAATTCCTGTTTATATGGCACATGGGTGGTCGTATACACAAAAACATGGTACAAATTTTCACATATGTATAAGTATTACTCCCTCCGATCCAAAATAAGTGTTGTGGTTTTAGTTCAATTGAACTAAAACCACGATGCTTATTTTGGATGGGAGGGAGTATTGGTTTTCTGACTGGTCCTAGCAGGGGGTTAGGTCCTGCAAAAATGTGTCTGCAGTCACATGCAGAGACTCTGTTCGGCAAGGTTGGGCAGTGTATGTTGGTCCTACAAAAATGTGGTCCTACCTTGATCTTCTGCAAGGTCGTGTATGTTGCCCAGCGTTGTATTCATGGTCAGTTGTGTTGTGCTTGCTTGTTGGCTGGGAAAGAAAAGGAGAAATATAAGCTATGTCTGGTCCCTGCAACTCAGCTAGAACGGACCAACTCCTCTTGCTAACTTGGGCAAGCAGACGAGTGAACGATGAATGGGATTGCCCATACAGATATACACACCTCCTGCCAGAGTGATAAGCCAAGTACGGTAGCTAGCATCAGGTAGCGGCCCCGGCGTGCAGACAGATGGCGAGGCATTGTCCATGTTGGGTCATCGCCATTACCGCCCTACCTTAAATTGTGGCTGTCCTCTGCCATTGGCTGTAGTTGTGTTGTAATCACTATGCTAATGTGCGATGAAATTTTGATATCTCTTTCAGCACCTATTTACATTTGTATAATTACTATTTTTTCGCTCCATAAATGTTTTTTTGCTAGTCATTACTCATTTTTTTTGTGTTAGAGGTCCTGCCTGATCTTGGTTACCAATGAGTAATGGACATGCCCAACATGATGATTTGTTACATCTAAGCACCATCACATGTATAACGCCCCTCTTGGATTTGTTTTATTACCTCTTATGTGTTATCTAGTATGAAATGGAATTCAATTGCGTATTTTGCCTGCTTGTACTTGAAACTTGTCATGCGCACTATGTATGCGTATCTATGTCCTCAACATACATCACCTTATTCAATTGAATAATATAGTCATGATCTATGATCTGTGTTACTGACTTACTGTTCAGTTTTGATGAATTGAAAAGGTCACATGCGCTTCATATGTTCTGGTTCGTATCACAACAAATTGTTTTACAGGTGCCTCTGCGGCCAGCCACCGGGACGACGTCGACAGCCAAAGGAAGGGTTCTTGAGGTGCTCCTTCTCCACCGGCAGAGAGGTACCCCCTTCTTGGGTGGTACTCGTGTGCCTGCTCTGACCCTACCATGGAAGGTCCCCTCCCCCTCTCCCATCTCTCTATTTGGTCCTGGTCTGGTTTCAGTTTTTATTAATTTGACATAAGATCAACTTCGATATAAAAAACTGCCATGCTAGTTTAGCCGGTTTCTTTCTATGTAGTAGGATCTTAACTTTTGGTGTCTCAAAACTGAAAATGTTTTCTCATAACATAACTTGAGGAGCCGTTTTTTATAGTAATCGTAGTTTAGCCATCTCTTACTATGTGGATGCTTGATGCTATTCTTGTTCCTGCTCACACTGCACACTGGTTTTATCAACTGTATGCGGATTGCACTTTCTTCTTCCTAAGAGTATATTGATAAAGATGCTCTCCTGATTGTTGTTTGTTGGGAGTACAAACAATAATCTCTTCTCCCCTCATATTAACAGGTCAAAGCTGAAAGTTAAAAACTGAATAAGTACTGGTTCAGAACTAGTTTCCAGTTTGGTAATTTGTAGTCAATTCCACTTTAGCTGCTCGCTTACTATGTAGATCTTATTTGTTGGTTGCACAACTGAATATAATTTTCCACATGATAGCTTTGGAGCAGCTTTTTACCATGTGGATGATTGATATCTTCCATGTTTCTGCTTGCATTGCACTCTGTTATATTATGATCTGATAAAAGGATCAATTAAGCGCATTTCCTGTTGTTGTGGGTTTCTTCTTTTCTTCTTGGATTTCAGCTCAAGATTAACTTGTTATTTCTGTTGCCCTTGTGCGGTAGGATTCGTTTGGTACAACACCATGACCGATGCAGACAACAAGGCCTTCAATGAGCCAGGTACCTTGGTGCTACTGCTTCCGTGCGATGGCAGCAGGGGTTGTTGTTCGGCATCGGCTGCAAAAACAGCCATGGTGAGCTCCTCTCCTTGCTTCCAGCAATTCTCTTCTGACGTAGGTGGCCTGTGTTCATCTCTAGCCCATGTGTGTGTGTTGTGCTCGTTTGAGCAGGAAATTACCAAGTGTATGTGTGCTGAAAATGTGTTCTGCACATTAAGCAAACCATGTTGACGTGTCACAGTTCAGGGGTTTAGTTCTAATATGAGCGTGAGCTAATTTCTTATCTCTGCTAAGGAATTCTTCTATATGCTAGCGTTCATAATTGAATCTCAAGTACATTTTATCTTGCATTGCCATCTTACCGCATGCATCATTGTCTTTCCCTGTTTTTTATTTGAAACATTGCAATTAACCCCATTGAACAAGCTCCAAATTGAGCTTAGTGGAGCAGGAGCTTGCACCTGTCTTGGCTATTAAGCATATAACTGAGCGAACATGCAGTCCCCTTTCCTCCTATGTTAGAAGTTGATTTCATACATGTCTAGTGCACTCTTTATCTTGCATCGACATCTTAAGTCTTGGCATTGAACATCCTTGTTCTTGTGTTGTCGGTTGCAGGCCTCACTTGGTCTGGTTCAGGGGAGGGTGGTGCCCATGGTGTGGCCGCATTGCAAGATGGGCCGCATCAACAAGAGGGTGCCCTAAGGAAGAGTCATATGGTCATTTTGGTGACTGAGGATGCTGGACAAGATCTCATCACCCAAAGCATGAATTTGTGGACCTTGGCATATATTCCTTGGTTCAGGCAAGTCTTTGGTCTCTCTCTCTCTCCCTCTCCCTCTCCCTCTCCCCCCCTCTCTCCCCT
>NC_057803.1:545607893-545609641 GCF_018294505.1 Triticum aestivum | reverse complement strand
CCCCTCCCCCCCTCTCTCTCCCTCTCTCTCCCTCTCTCTCTCTCTGATGGTGCTAGCCATTGACCCGATGATTTATTGTTTGGATCTATGATGGCTTGTGTGATTCTTACTGAGGTCATGTTTATGAAATTGGTCTCCTGTAATTCTGTGTTGGGCCCTGTTTTGCAGTACATGCCATAGGGTTTGGTAATGGTCCTCTGTTTTGCTCCTTACTGCAGCTAGTGGATGTTCTTCTTTGGCGGCTATGGTTTTGGTTTTGATAGATAGAATCCTCACTTATGCTCTTATTTTGACTTGTTAATAATGGCTATCAAATCATATAGAACAAAATGGTTTTGATTGATGTAGTGCTGCTGTGTATGTATTGATAGAACAGGTGCTATCCTTGTTTACTTTGGAGGAGCCACAATGTGTTCGCAATTTTTATTATAAATTGTGGATACTTCCTAATGAAGAGTGAATATCATGGCTCTGAAACCACCTTTTTTATCTGTCTAGTCTAGATTAAGTGCCACTTGTGTGTACTTGTAGACTTCAGGGGCTCATGTGTTCTTTGCTCTATCGGATGGAATGTTGCCCTTGTAACTGTAGTCTGGTATGCAGAATAGAACCAACCAAACTGGTGGACGTTCAACAGATATATTATCTGTTTTCAATCTCTAATTTTTTTGTGTGAATGAACAGCGACCGATCTGTTTTTCTCGCTTTGGATGTGGCTACATTGCGTTATATTAATTGGTACTTTTGATTGTTACACATGTTCTTAATCATGAGGGCTAGGGTCCCTGGTAGCTTACCTGCCTTTGTGGTTTTATTCTACATGCATATGTCTTTGTTTGCTGGAATGATGCCCTTATATGCCCAATCAAGTATGCAAGTTTCTCTTCTTCATGAACGATGACTTGCGCATTATCTCCTAGTAATGCTCAAGTTTCCTGACATGGCCAATTTAATTTGATTCTAGTTGAGTATTTACACTTCCTTAACTGAAAGTAAACTTTTTTTGTAGGGGCTCGCTGACCACAAGGACCAACTTGGAGCTCCTCTCTGCCCTTGCAGGTCGGTAATGGTCTCATGAGTTTTTTGAAGGATCTACGGCCTGTTTGATCTGACATACATTTCTCACTCATGCCTAAACTTGCTCATTTGGAATTTCTTTAAACTAGGCATCACGACAACAAGGCCGCTGAGGCGAAGCATGGGTTTTGGCACTACCTATGTGTTCCCATGCGAGAATGGTGGGTTGTTGTTTTGTAAAATCTTATTTTCTATTATCCTTTACAGGAGCACATACAAATGTCTGGGTTGCTCTTTTCTCATGATGTTCAAGGGTTAGAGATGTACCAGAGTATTCAATATTCCTCTTGGGTTCTTATAATTGTCCGACATATGTTCGTTGTTGTTGCGTACCCATTTTGCATTAATTATTGAGGAAAATGTTGATTTGATACGGGACCAGAAATTATTCACATGTACCTCATGTGATGTTAGTAACTCATTATACCTTGTGGATAGATACTTATGTGTAAATAAACTGAAAGCAGTAGTCATGAGTGCAACATGTTTGTTATTTCCAAAGTCTTCAAGTCTGGACATGATATCACTGGAATCTGGTGCATTAGTTCATTTTTTATCCACGTCAAGTTATCATAAGTAGTGGTCTATTTTGAATTCAGTAATCCGGTGCTATAGTTCATTTTTTATCACTGGAGGTCACTATATGTGATATGCTTGATGATATCCCTTGT
>NC_057803.1:545588547-545607625 GCF_018294505.1 Triticum aestivum | reverse complement strand
ACATTTATAGAAGTGTAACACTTAGAGAAACGTCGAGCTATTTTGTGCAAAGACATGAAAGTTTTACTTTTTCCAGGCCAGGGTAGTAGTACTACATGGTTCAAATATTTAGATACCTTGTAGACGAACCGTGTCTCTTAGTTAACTTGTAAAATACATGAAGGTGTTAGGGCTGAGCCGCCATTTTATGTCTTGTCCTATTTGCTGCTTGAGCCATTAAGTTGTGCTCATGCACTTTATCTGTATGCATCCACTTGACCATGTGTTGTTGGGTAAAACTTCTTGCTGCAGTGATCAATGAGCAACCCTGTCAAGTTGGCCAAATAAGCAATCCATGGATGGATTCTAGCAATTGATTCATCCATCCATCCATCTCTAAGGGAAGAAGCAGAAGAATCAAAGAAGATGGCAATCTCTATGAGCAGCCTGTCACTGATATCGGAGGGATGAGGGCAACGCTGGCGGAGCCAATGGGGATCATGTTGCCTACGGTTCCTCCTCCTATGACACCGCAGCCGCTGCAACTTGCACATGTGAGCTCCTCTCTCTTCCTTTACTGGCTCTACCCCGTTGCTCTGAGCACATCCATCGAGCTATGTTACTCTGGGTTCATGGCCATCGTGCCATGGCAATGTCTGCTTATGGTTTGGACTCTGGTGCTACAGTCGTAGCATAATAATGATGTAGTGCTGGGTTTTAGAATGGCCCCTTTGGTTGGAACTTGAGCTTTTTCAGGCTGTTTAATAATGATGTAGTCCTGGCATAATATGGACAGTATTTTCCTTGTTAAGTTTGACTTTAGTTTGGTAAATAATGTAGTTCTGTTTTCTGTGTTGTGCCTTCATGCTCTTTGAATGACATCTTTGTGTGATATGTATGCATTGGCAAAGACCATAGTGATGTGGAGCATTTTCAGGTTGTTTTGTGTGTTCTGCATCTTGCAGTTCTGTGAACCAGTAGTATATCCAGGGTCTCTTAAGTGCTAGAGTTCTCTGTTCTCTTTATCATGCTTAAGTTTTCGGTCTTGTTAGGTCCATTAGTATTTGCTAATCAGCCCCTTTGGTTTGATGAACCATGAGAAGATCAATTTTGGTATGGAATTTCTTGCCTGGAAGCAAAATCATATGGTTGCATTCATCTATTTCCTGGTATTTAATTTTCATGAGCATGATAAGAACTCAGAGAAAGCAGGAGCAAGGCAGTTGTGGATCGTGTTTATAAGGAGTACCCATTTTATTATCTTGTAATCTTTCCTGGTTTCTTAAACATTCTTACTTATCCTACAACTACTTTCAGGTGCTGGCTAAGATCCTTCGCTAGGTATACCAACTCAGGACTGCAAGGCAAATCACAATCCATCAGACTACAACAACCCTCATAGCAGATGCAGCTAGCAAAGATGAGATCCAGGCGAGGGTTCCACAGCTAAAGAAGTAGCTCTTTGAAACTAATTGCGTATATGATTATGAGTAGTTGGTTGAGAGAGTTGCAAAACTTTCTGGTGGTGTGGCCATCATCAAGGTTGGAGCGACAACCGGGCCAGAGCTTGAGGACCGGCAAATGCGGATCGAGGACGCGTAGAATTCCACCTCTACGGCCATCCAGGAGGGCATTGTTTTCGATAGTGGCTTGACTTATGTGAACGTGTCTACCTATGTCCCTATGATCAAATAAACAATCGAAGACCATGATGGTTGCCTTGATGCTGACATCATTCTGAAGGTAACTTGCTTAGATATAAATCTGTTAAATGGGTTGAACTACATTGATCTCTTTCATGGCAACCAGTTGGTAGAAATTGTATTTACCAGAGAACTGACCTGATAATGGTATCTTGCACGTGTGCTTACTATTTCGTATGTAAAATGGGCAGTGTCCTTGTTAATTAGACAAATTTATTTATTTGATGTCTATTGTTGCCAAAATTGACCTAAACAAGAAGCCAATATCTTCCCTGCATGGCCTTCTATTTGAACTAGTAGATTGATTTCTGAATTGTTTGTTGTAGTGCATGGTACGTCATGCACATGTAGTCTGGCGGAAGACCAAAAAGGACAAAATGTCTAGGATATTCTTATGTTTATAACGGGCAAGCTATTGAACTTTGTATTATCCTTGTCTATACTAAGTAATTTAGAAACTGAGAGCTTCATCAAAGCTGATCCTGTATAGATTTTCAAGCCAATATATCATGGCTATGTAAGTGTTGATCTGTTCGGCCACAATTTGATTGGAGATAGAAGGAAGCGTGTAGGTTGTTCTTCATTCCTAAAAGACATAGCCGGGATGAGTGTCGCCAGCAATCTAGCTGGACATAAGCAGCCATAGAATTAGTTTTAAGTTAGTCGTTCATGTGTACAACGTTTTGTTTTTCTTGCCACAAGTAAGCACCCTGGGACAGGTGTCTAGTCCATGGACCACACTTTTTATGCTTAGAGACGAACAATAGGATCTCTGGTTTACAATTTATTGTTGATTAACAGGTAATCATTATATTTATGCTTTCGATGCAAGTAATAGCAATGTGCATCGCAACTAAAAGTTTCATATGTACTTAGAAATGTGTTTGGCTTCAATCTGGTTAAATGTTTGCAAAACTGGATCCCTTATGTGGACCAGCATGCTTCTCGCCATTACTCTGAAATAGTGTGTTATGAATTGTTTGAGATATTGATAGCGGCCTGGTGGTACATTAAAGTCCAGGGAACTATTCGTATCCGGATCTGAACTCTTTCTAGCATTGTGGTCGGCTGTAACATAATCTTGTTTTTATGCACTGCACTGTTATTCTAGTCCGATTTTGTTGTGACATGGTTTCCTCACGTAGGTACCTTGATGATTCCATCGCTGGTGGTGATCAAGTAGATACCTGATAAGGTTCTGCCCATCTAAGGAAGAAGTGGAGCTGCCCAAACCTCAAAGTACAGTCCTACTAACTCATTATAAATGTTAATGGAAATTCTTTCCATCGGTTCTCTATAATGACTGAGCTTTTGTCCCCCAACCTTCTCAGGGTTATACATGCAACAAGGAGAATCTAGGAAATTGGCAACGGGTACTTCTTTTTCTGTGCTATTTCATTTTTCCTTTGGTGATGAATTCTGTTTGGTAGCATTTTTAAACCTAACTGCATAGTTTACTTTGGTGGTGATCTACATTATCTTAGTGGTAGGCCATGGAGCTAGCTGTGTCACATGTAGGTCGTATGCTAGGTGATGCGCTGTTGTTCAACTTGTCTGATTTTCCCTTACGCGGTTTGGTTTTCTCATGCAGGTGCACAAGATTCGCCTCCTGCCCTGCTCTTCCGGTGGCTGATTCTTCTTCGACTCTGTCGTAGGCGTCAAGTCTCTCCTCTGCTCCCTCATGCCTGTGTGCCCATGGCCATCGAGTTGTGCCAAGTCGATTGGGATGCCTGCATTGAGCCACTCATTATGCTGATCAGCAGCATCTAGCATAACTGTGTGCCACGCAAGAAGATGCATGTGGAGCATTCTGTGGACAGTGGGAACTTGCTGGCCCCCACATACCTCCTTGACCATGGTGCTGATATCAGTCAGGAAGGGGAAGAAGGGGCCACTGTTCCCAGCTGCAAAAATGGTACTAGTAACTGCCACCAACACTTTATTCTAAAACACTTGATGCTCTCTGTAATATACATGCTCTGGGTATCCCCAAAAATTACCTCGATTACGAGGATTACATGTGAATAGGCATCCTCAAAATCTTGCTCGGCCCTCTTTGCTTTTCTTGTAAGTGGTGATAATTTGGTATAAATCAAACCATAGTCTTCTGTTACACTGTCACACAGTTCACATGTCCATTAGCCTGTTCATGTTTGTTACTTCTACTATATTTTTGTGGGTCTTTGTCAAGGACCATGTTTCCCTATTTGCTGCTTGCTTTAAGTTATGTCTAGAGCTGTTGTAGCCTACATTGTTGTTGTGCTCTTATATATACTCATTCCTGCCACTTCACCCTGTTGTGTTTTGCTGCAGTGATGAGCAATGTGGTGAAGCAACAACCCAACTCCAAGGTGGGGCGCGCCCTATGATAGCGAAATGATGGCAAAGGTGAATGGGTCCTGGTGAACATCCCATGATTGATGCTGCTTTGAGGAGCATGGTGCTGTCTGGCACAAGTTTGGCCAGCGAAGCAGTTTTGCCTGCTCCGAGGATCACTCCGACGCCTCCCGTTCTGCCCCTCCAGTGGTTGCTTCCTCTTCGGTTCCAGCATAGGTAAGCCACTGGTTCCTCTCCTTTGCTCTCTCCCTCATGCTCTATGTGCCGACAACGACCGAGCCGTGGTTAATGAAATGAATAAAGGCCGTATACATATCTTTTTTGTAGTACCTTAAAGCTTGGATCTTTTTTGTCGTACTGTCAATAAATCCATTTTCTCTCAACCAATCAGAGCTTGTTTCAGTGTGACTGACATATTGCTTTTCTTGCATGCTACAACTTCCAGTTAACCAAGACCTTGACTACTTCTCAGCCTTTGTGTGTTTGTTGCAAACTCAATCCACTAATGCAATAACATCATTCTGTTTACCGTGGGATAGTAGCCTTATGCTTCAGCAGTTATTTAGTGTCGTTGTAAACAGTTTTGGTGTTCCAGCTACAATAAGCAAGAACTACACAAGTCGTATACTAAAGTTGATGTTCCCCGGGTCTCCTTAATAAGGAATTATTATTATGATGGAGTTGTGCCACTTGCGAGAGTCATGTGTGGCTTGTTGTGGTGGATAGAAGTCATGAATCTCAGTGATGGATACATAAGTTTTACTGCAGTTAAAGTGAATATGGGTAATTCGGTGATTTTCTGGTCTGATGCATGGCTCCTCAATGGCACTGTGCAGCCCCTGCTACAACTTTTTGAGGTCCCTCATCACCAACTGTCGAAGACATATGGCGCCCCTGGATGCAGTTGATCCAACCATCCGTCTCCAAGAGGAAGACGTGGAAGAATGAAAGAAGATGGCGATCTCTATGAGCTGATGTAGTTGATCCATTGATCCATCCACAACTATTCATCGGAGGAGAAGGACCTCTTCTCTTCATCAACATCAAGAGCAACCACGACCCAGCACTCAAACACAGGTACCCCCTTATTCATCCCCACCAAATCTTAATCTATTATACCATTACCACCAAGACTAGGAGTGGGAGGTGCATACATATATCATTCAGAATTAGGATGACCATGCATTTGTTGGTACGATTGATGCTTTGTTTTGTCATTTCTAGTAGTATGATCCTCAAATGAAGTGGCAATGGGATAAGCAGGTAGTGTAAAGTAGTATGTCTTGACCTTGACATAAAGAAGTTGATTTCTTACATTTTATTCAGCCTGAAAGAATCCTTGATGTGCTCTTTTTTTCTACTTTTTTGTTGCACAGGAGCAACTGGTTGGATGCCGGAAGAAGCAAAGATATCACTGCTGAAGCAGCACCTTCAAAGATCCAGAAGAGACGGCCTTAGAAGACTATTGATCACTGCTTTGGAAGCAGTTCCCCAAGCGCTGGACTATCATCGTCCTCTGCTTGCTTCTTCTCCTTCCTGCTCTGCAACATGGACCTTGTGAGTTCCTTTGTTCCCCGGACCTACTTATCTGGTTACTACAGTAATCATTGAGTGCTGATGATTTAATAACAGAATTCTGCCAAGTGAACATGAGTATCCAGATGAGTATTGTTGTGTAAACTGCATCAGTGGATTGGTGTCTATCATTGTTTGCCTCCTGCCTGCAAGGCTTGAGGCTCGTGTCAAATCCTACAAATTGGGTGCCTGCCCTTCCTGCTACACAAATATCTTTTCTTTAACACTTCTTACATCCATGGATTACTTCAGTACAAAAAAATTGGAGGATAGAAACAAGCTTTCTTGTGATGCTTGAAAAATAATAAATTGGCTAAAACACTAGAACACTCGATTGACATGTCATTTAAGGTCTTATTAGGACCAAGGATTAGTCAAGTTTTCTCTTGTTTCATATATGTATCTCCAAACGCCAATTTTTCTCACATTCTAACTGAAAGAAGGTCGCATTTTATCTCCACACATATGGCTTGTTCTGCTGAAATGATGCCCTTGTAGCAAGGACATCGGCTACTCTATGTGGAGTTATGTTTTACCTGATGTCTCGTGTGGAATCATTCATGGTGCCCAAGATGGTGTCCTATTGGTTACTTGCCAAGCCAGTGCCTTTTGTCATTTCTAAATTAGATACTATCCACATAGTGAGGGCAGGCCTGGCGCAGTGGTGAAGTCCTCCCCACTTGTGCCAAGAGGTCCTGGGTTCGAACCAGCCTCTCTGCATTGCACTTTGCAGGGGTAAGACTAGGTTCCTATAATCCCTCCCCAGACCCCACCTTGTGTGGGAGCTTCTATGCACTGGGTCTGTCCTTTTATACTATCCACATAGTCAAAGTCATGTTTGCCGTACAACATCGGCTACAATCATTCTGGTAATTTCCTGGCTTTCTTATCTCTGTGACATATCTTTTGAGCTATGGCCCCTCTTCATGCCGGCCATGGAGCCATGGTTGATTCTGTGATGTGAATTGTCATGCTTTTAGCAATGATAATATTTTCCCTACTATTGGTTGTCTTTCGGTTTGCTCCCGGAGTCAACATGATGCTCATGTTTTATAGCAACTAATCTTATTGAACAGGTTGGTCCTGGCGTTCACCCTTGGCGTGCATGTAGACCTATGAATCTCGTCGGTGCGACTTGGTGGCCGCCCTCGTGGTCTCCGGCGATGGTTGTTGGGCGCCATGCGTGCAAGGTTGAAGGCTTGGTTTGGTGCACGTCGCCTCTACTACGACGCCTTAGCGCGGCGTTGCTTTGCGGCCTTGGCTGGTAAGTTCCTAGTTTTCCTAGCTCCCCGCCTTTGTTTCACTTGCCCCTTTCCTGAAGATATATCGATCACATGCCATGATGTATCAAAGGTTCAGACTTGATACTTTTGTGAAACTGAATTTGTATTGTTTTTCACATTGTTCAACATGGATTCGCACCATAGAGATCGTGTCTATTCCTAAATCATACTCCCTCCGTCCGGAATCACTTGTCGCTCAAATGGATGTATATAGCACTAGATACATCCGTTTGAGCGACAAGCAATTTCTGGATGGAGGTAGTAGAGCCTAGCACTTGCTATTTGGTCGGTTTGATTGTATGAAGTACTACTACTGCGTTCAGTCATTCATGAATGGTAGTTTTACTGTTGTTTTACACGAGTTTGAAGCACTAACTGTTCAATGGACTTCTGTTGATGTGTTGAGTGTATTCATACTAATACTACATTCAGTGATGATAGTTTTACGTTATCGTTGCATGGAGAAGAAGCGCTGATTGTTTTTTCTCTGGAATTTTATTTGTGTGTTCAGTTGCGACGAGTACAAAGTGGTTGGTGCAGTGGCTACGGATAAGATCAAAATCCTGGGAGCACTACTTTGTCGCCACCCAGGATTCTGATCTCAGGGTGAGGCTACGGGAGGTATGAAGAATGGCCATGCTTTTATATTCAACACAAGGAAGGTTTGTCTTGGTCTTGGTGTGACCATTCATTCAACCTGAAGAATGACAACACATGGAACGACCAACTGTGAGAAGTGGAAGCTTATTTAGTTTGTGGTGGCGTTGGGTTAGCTTGTTAGCTGTGTTTGGCTTTTGTTGAGGAAATGATTTGGTTGGATGATGATATGGGACCTTTCATCCAGTCCAGTGTAATGACTTGACTTGGGAGTGCATGAATGAATTTTGCAACGAAGGATGCGGTGATTTTGATTCTCCGCCAACGCGTTATGCTGCTGAATTTGGACGACTTGTCCAAATTTTGGCCTTGTTTGTAACCAAAGAAAAACTTTTGGGTCTTCTGCTTCAAAATTTTGGCCTTGATTGTAACAAAACCAAAATTTTGGCCTTGTCAGTAATGAAAAAGACGCTGAAATGGCTCGCTTGCTCTACATGGTGCGATAAACTTTTTTTTCTTTTTGTCATTTTCATTTCTTTTTACTCTAATGTTACTTATTTTTGCCATACCCTTCGGAGTCATCCAGTTCTTGGATGTATTTCATGATAAAATGTTTTTGGATGTATTTCGTGATAGCCTCGCTGCAACTTCTTTGGATTACAGTCATCAAGTTCTTGGATGTATTTCATAATAAAATGGTGATTTGCTAGTGGTCTTTGGAATATATGCTCATGCAAGGCTTGCCGTCGGGAGTACGAAATAGCCCGGAGGGTGGTTACTACATGTATGAATTCTGCAGCAGGGAGAACATCCATAAGCACAAAGATCCACCGTTTAGCAACTCGGGATCTGGTATGGGCACTCCACTTGGCAACTATTCCACCTTCTTCATCAACAAAGAAGAATTGAGTATCTGGTATGGGCACTCCACTTGGCAATTGCCAAGCTTGGGGGAGTGCCCCGATATCGTATCACCATCACTTTTATCTTTACCGTTTTTTTTAGTTCGATCCTTTTGGCAATATCTTTATCTAGTAGAATAAAAGTTCTTAGTATGATCTAGTTGTGAGTTTTGCTTTATTATCCTTCTATGTAATCGAGTCAGTGAGCTATATAATAAAGATTAGTGTTGAGTCAAGGGCTTGATTATTTTGCCATGATCCTAAGTGAATAAAAGAAAAGAGAAAGAAATAAAAAGAAACAAAGAGATCATGTGACTCTTATGGAGAGTAATGATTTCAGATAGAAAGAGTATGATGAATAAAAGTTATTGAGGGTTGACAAACATAGTTTTGGTCATCGTTGCAATTAATAGGAAGTAATAAAGAAAGAGAGGTCTTCACATATAAATATACTATCTTGGACATCTTTTATGATTGTGAGCACTCATTAAAATATGACATGCTAAAGAGTTGACACTGGACAAGAAAGACATCGTAATGGGTTATGTTTTCTTACATCTGAGATAAAGAGGGGGGAGGAAAGGGGGGCGCCCCCTCCTTGTCCAATTCGTACTAGAGGGAGAGGGGGCACGTGGCCTGCCCTGGCCGCCCATCCTCTTCTCCACTAAGGCCCAACAGGCCCATTACACTCCCCGGAGGGTTCCGGTAATCCCCCGGTACTCCGGTATTTGTCCGAACTTGTCCAAAACCCTTTCGAAGTCCAAACATAGTCATCCAATATATCGATCTTTATGTCTCAACCATTTAGAGACTCCTAGTCATGTCCGTGATCATATCCGGGACCCCGAACTATCTTCGATACATCAAAAACACATAAACTCATAATATCGATCGTCACCGAACGTTAAGCGTGCGGTGGAATTAGGGTTTTGGCTCCGTTTCTGATCGTTTGGGGGTACGTGGATATATATATAGGAGGAAGGAGTACGTCGGTGGAGCAACAGGGGCCCCACGAGGGTGGAGGGCGCGCCTGGTGGGGTAGGCGCGCCCCCCTACCTCGTGGCCTCCTCTCTTGTTTCTTGACGTAGGGTCCAAGTCTCCCGGGTCTTGTTCGTTGAGAAAATCACGTTCCCGAAGGTTTCATTCCGTTTGGAATCCGTTTGATAATCCTTTTCTTTGAAACCCTAAAACAGGCAAAAAACAACAATTCTGGGCTGGGCCTCCGGTTAATTGGTTGGTCCAAAAAATAATATAAAATTGGATAATAAAGCCCAATAATGTCCAAAACAGTAGATAATATAGCATGGAGCAATCAAAAATTATAGATACGTTGGAGACGTATCAGTCATCAACTTTGCTCTGCCAGGTGTTCATAACATTTGGCGTTGCTTCTGCAGCGTGTTTATCACTTAGCGGTGCTTCCAGGGTGTAATTCTTCTGTGCAGCAATGAGGATAATCCTCAAGTTACGGACCCAGTCCGTGTAGTTTCTACCATCATCTTTCAACTTAGCTTTCTCTAGGAACACATTAAAATTCAACGAAACAACAACACGGGCCATCTATCTACAACAACATAGACATGCAAAATACTATCAGGTACTAAGTTTATGATAAATTAAAGTTCAATTAATCAAATTATTTAAGAACTTCCACTTAGATAGACATCTCTCTAATCATCTAAGTGATCACGTGATCCATATCAACTAAACCATGTCCGATCATCACGTGAGATGGAGTAGTTTTTAATGGTGAACATAACTATGTTCATCATATCTACTATACGATTCACGCTCGACCTTTCGGTCTCCAGTGTTTCGAGGCCATATCTGCATATGCTAGGCTCGTCAGGTTTAACATGAGTATTCTGCTTGTGCAAAACTGGCTTGCACTCATTGTATGTGAACGTAGAGCTTATCACACCCGATCATCACGTGGTGTCTCGGCACGATGAACTGTAGCAACGGTGCATACTCAGGGAGAACACTTGTACCTTGAAATTTAGTGAGAGATCATCTTATAATGCTACCGTCGTACTAAGAAAAATAAGATGCATTAAGGATAAACATCACATGCAATCAATATAAGTGATATGATATAGCCATTATCATCTTGTGCCTTTGATCTCCATCTCCAAAGCACCGTCATGATCACCATCGTCACCGGCTTGACACCTTGATCTCCATCGAAGCATCATTGTCGTCTCGCCAACTATTGCTTCTACGACTATCGTTGTCGCTTAGTGATAAAGTAAAGCAATTACATGGCGATTGCATTTCATACAATAAAGCGACAACCATATGGCTCCTACCAGTTGCCGATAACTGTGTTACAAAACATGATCATCTCATACAATAAAATTTAGCATCATGTCTTGACCATATCACATCACAACATGCCCTGCAAAAACAAGTTAGACGTCCTCTACTTTGTTGTTGCAAGTTTTACGTGGCTGCTACGGGCTGAGCAAGAATCGTTCTTACCTACGCAAAAACCACAACGTGGTATAGTGATTGCTTTTTGATCTTCAGAAAGAACCCTGTTTATTGAATCCAATTCAACTAAAGCTGGAGAAACAGACACCCACTAGCCACCTGTGTGCGAAGCACGTCGGTAGAACCAGTCTCGCGTAAGCGTATGCGTAATGTCGATTTGGGCCGCTTCATCCAACAATGCCGCTGAATCAAGAATCAACTAGTGACGGCAAGCAATATGTATATACTCACGCCCACAACTCCTTTGTGTTCTACTCGTGCATATAACATCTACGTATAAACCTGGCTCTGATACCACTATAGGGGAACACAGTAATTTCAAAAAAATTCCTATGCATACGCAAGATCATGGTGATGCATAGCACCGAGAGGGGAGAGTATCGTCTACGTACCCTAGTAGACCGTAAGCGGAAGTGTTATGACAACACGGTTGATGTAGTCGTACGTCTTTACGATCGACCGATCTAGTACCGAAGATATGACACCTCCGCGATCTGCACACGTTCGGCTCGGTGACGTCCCATGAACTCACGATCCAGTAGAGCTTCGAGGGAGAGCTTCGTCAGCACGACGGCGTGATGACAATGATGATGTTTCTACCGGAACAGGGCTTCGCCTAAGCACCGCTACGATATTACCGAGGTGGATTATGGTGGAAGGGGGCACCGCACACGGCTAAAGATCAATGATCAACTTGTGTGTCCATGGGGTGCCCCCTCCCCCGTATATAAAGGAGTGGAGGAGGGGGAGGGGCCGACCTCTCTATGCGCGCCCCAAGGGAGTCCTACTCCCACCGGGAGTACGATTCCCCCTTCCCTTTGTTGGTTCTAGGAGAGAAGGAAGGAGGAGGAAGAAGGAAGGAAAGGGGGGGCGCCCCCCTCCCAATTCGGATTGGGCTTGAGGGGGTGCCCCCTCCTTTGCTTCTTTTCCCTCTCTTCCACTAAGGCCCAATAAGGCCCATATACCTTCCGGGGGGTTCCGGTAACCTCCCGATGCTCCGGTAAACTCCCGATTTCACCCGGAATCATTCCGATGTCCAAACATAGGCTCCCAATATATCGATCTTTACGTCTCGACCATTTCGAGACTCATTGTCATGTCCGTATTCAAATCCGGGACTCCGAACTACCTTCGGTACATCAAAACACATAAACTCGTAATACCGATCGTCACCGAGCGTTAAGCTTGCGGACCCTATGGGTTCGAGAACTATGTAGACATGATCAAGACATGTCTTCGGTCAATAACCAATAGCGGAACCTGTATGTTCATATTGGTTCCTACATATTTTACGAAGATCTTTATCGGTTAAACCACATAACGATATACGTTGTTCCCTTTGTCACCGGTATGTTACTTGTCTGAGATTCGATCATCGGTATCTCAATACCTAGTTCAATCTCGTTACCGGCAAGTCTCTTTACTCGTTCTGTAATGTTACATCCCGTAACTAACTCATTAGCTACATTTCTTGCAAGGCTTATAGTGATGTACATTACCGAGAGGGCCCAGAGATACCTCTCCGACAATCGGAGTGACAAATCCTAATCTTGATCCTTGCCAACTCAACAAACACCATCGGAGACACCTGTAGAGCTCCTTTATAATCACCCAGTTACATTGTGACGTTTGGTAGCACACAAAGTGTTCCTCTGGTATTCGGGAGTTGCATGATCTCATTGTCATATGAACATGTATAGTTATGGAGAAAGCAATAGCAACAAACTAAACGATCATCGTGCTAAGCTAACAGATGAGTCAAGTCAATCACATCATTCTCTAATGATGTGATCCCGTTAATCAAATGACAACTCATGTCTGTGGTTAGGAAACATAACCATCATTGATTCAACGGGCTAGTCAAGTAGAGGCAAACTAGGGACACTCTGTTTGTCTATGTATTCACACATGTACTAAGTTTCCGGTTAATACAATTCTAGCATGAATAATTAACATTTATCATGATATAAGGAAATATAAATAACAACTTTATTATTGCCTCTAGGGCATATTTCCTTCATCTTTTTCATGTGTCCAAGAACAAAAATCCTCTATGTGTTTGGTGCATAAAGTATTGAGAAGATCGTTTCAACATCCGTGGGCAAAACGTTCTCCTGAATTGCCACATGGTTCCAGCTTGTGTCAGCTAAAATTAGCTCTTTAACAACCTACGGTGAGTTTGGAACTCTGCACAAGACCGACCGCATGTTGTGAGGATGTGGTAGCCAATTATGCTGCCAGATGTTGGTCGTCAGACCATCACCAATGCGTCAAATTAATCCTTACACTAAGGTATAATGACTATCTAGGATCGACCTCCGGACTGGGGAAGGAGATGAACCCAATTCAGCATGCAAAAATTCGGATGCAGGAAAATACTTAGCTTTGAGAATCCGAGCACTTAGAGAGTTTGGCTCCATAAGGATTCACCATGCTTGTCTGGCTAAAAGTGAGAGATTGAACAACTCAATATCCCTAAAGCCAAGTCCACCACATTGCTTTGGTCTAGTCATCATACTCCATGAAACCCAACTTGGTTTTCTTTTGCTCTCTTTAGTCCCCCACCAAAATTTTCGTATCAACGAGTTCAGATGCTCGCATAGGCCGCGAGGTAGTTTAAAGCATGACATAGAAAACACAGGGACAACCTGAGCCACAGACTTAATCAGAACTTCTTTCCCTTCAACTAACAAGATCTTTTCCATCCACCCTTTCACTTTGTTCCGGACTCGGTCTTTGAGGAACTTGAAATCACCAGTTTTACTATTTCCCACATCAAAAGGCGTCCCCCTCTTAGATAAATATTCATTTTTGGTATTGAGAGCATTCTTTTACATCTGTTGTCAGGTTATTTGGGGATCCCTTGGTAGAGAAGACTGATGATTGGTTAATTCTTCGCCCAGAAGCATTGCAATAAGATTCCAATAGGGAGGAAAACTCATTAACTTCATCAACACTAGCTTTCACAAACAGCAGACTATCATTCACAAAGAGCAAGTGGCTTACTGGCGGGACTACCGGAGCAACTTGAATACCACTGAGGTGCAATGATTCATTTGTTATTTTTAGGAGGCACAAAAGGCCCTCCACCAGAAGCAAAAATAGATATGAGAATAGCCCCCCCCCCCCACGTTCGGATCCCTCGAGATGGTGCAAATTCTTCAAGCTTGCTGGACAAAAAATTTGACTGAGCTTACCATTCGCATAATTAAGGCCACATAGGCGGGGGCAAACCCCATCTTGAGCATAATAGCTTCCAGGTACTCTCATTCAACTCTGTCATAAGCTTTCATCATATCCGGCTTCACGACATAAAATCTATTTTTTGTGCTTTGTTCCTCTTCATGAAGTGTATGCATTAATAAGCAAAGATTATGTTATCAATGATCAGCCTGCCTGGAACAAATGTGGGTTGCTCTTCGGAAATGATTTCGGGTAGGATTTTATTTCAATCTATTAGATAGAATCTTCGAAGCAATCTTGTAAAGCAAGTTACATAGACTTATAGGCCTGAATTGAGTCAACTTGGTTGGGTCTTTTACCTTGGGATGAGGACAAGAATTGTCTCATTAATTACCTCAGCGCTCTCCTCTCCTCGGAGAATGCGCAAAACCACCCGTGACTTCATTAACGCACAACTCCCAGTGCCATTGGAAGAAGTGGGCAGGCTGGCTATCGGGGTTGGGGCTTTCGTTGGGTACATTTGGAAGAAGGTCGTCTTAATCTCCTCGGCGGTATATGGTGCTGTCAAATTCATGTTCATTTCAGGCGTCATCCTAGTTGGTACTGTGTTCAATACATTGGGAGAGTTGCTATACGTACGATCAAATTCGATACGATCTTTGTACGATAAGACTCAACTGGTGTGGTGGGCCTAGACCTTAGGAAACGGGCCTATCTCTTGTCGTACAAGTCGTATGAGAAATTGATGGTATGTGAGGTAGTTTCGATACATTGGACATCCCCGACGTGCCCTCGGCTGCAAATAGGTTCTTGTAGAACGAAGTACTGTCCATCAACACACTGCAAACTCTTATTCGTACGGCTTGGACTCGGTTTCTTCAGGATCGTGAGTTTCTCGTATTCGTGTACGGCTTGGACACCACCACAGGCAATCCAGATTCCAGCCTTTGCCTCGGGCGCAATTTTTGCCGGGTGCGTGTTACGCGGCCAATATATGTTGGCCTTGATGTTGGCACGGATTCATCATCAACAGCAACAACACGTTAGAGGGAGGGACGCCGCCGGCGTACGTATTGCATGGCATCGTCGTCTTTGTCGCCGCCCAGGCCCAAGGGCTCACAGGCCATGGCGCCTGCGCCAGCAGCAGCACGTGCACCAAACTTGTTAGAGTTGTGTCAAATATTATTATATAAGGTAGGTTACAGTTGGACTTGTAGTTGTATTGTGTTTAGATAGGATATGGAGTCGTGTCCTAGTAGGACACTTATATCCTAGGCCTCTCATATATAGCGGGGGTAGACACACGATGTAACCTATGCCAACATAATAGCACAGGCACGCGGGGGAGCCGGCGACGTGTGCCGGCGCCCGAGCGGCCGGGGTGCGGTATTGTGACGGTGTCACGGGGAGGAGCGCTCGTAGTCAGGCCCCGGGGATGTAGCCATGATAGTGAACCTCGTTAACAAATCTCGGTGTCATGCTTGTGTGATTGCTTGGTCCTCGGTAGATCGACGATGGCCTCGGATTTATTCTAACAAGTGGTATCATGAGCAAGGTTCAATGTTCGAGATTGCGGAATCTTTGATCTAGAGGAAGCGACGAAGACCGGCGGATGGTCACGGTGAACGTGCGGGTTCGCACGATTTCAGGAGGACCTCGGCAACGTTCGGAGATCGTCAGGTGAAAAGCAATTAGGACGCACGAGGCGGATGCGTTTGTCAGGCGGCGATTGCAGCGGCAGCATGCTAGATGCGGATCTCGGCGGAATCGTGCTGAAGCTGAACTTCTCGGCGTCTTGTTGTTGGCGAGATGCGATGTTGGCTGGCGGCACGTGCGGACTCCCTTGCCAGGGTGTGTACACCGAACGCTCGATGCCCAGGCATGCGGCAAGTCCGCGGTTCAGGTGCAGGCGTGACCGACGCACTAAAGGACGTGAGGCCTAGTCGCGGGCGGGCGGGCAAGGCATGAGGCACAATGGCCTATGGCTGCGAGGCCCAGGCCGGGCTGTTTGGGAGCCGCGTGATGCAAGACACCGCGTGGGAAGCCGGCTGCGAGCAAATTGGTCTGACAGGAGCAGGGCAATCGGGAGGCAAAAGCAGCAGCAGGCGACGTCTCGGCGAGATGCAGTAGCAAGCGGCGGCGGCGGCGGAATCATATAGCGTCGAGATCGGTGCGTGCACCAGCCAAGACTGCGTGTTCAAGTCCAAGACGACCACGCGGAGGTGCCAGGTGCGTGCGTGCTGACCGAGCAGATCAGCGCTGGATCAAACGGTGGCCCATCAGGGGTGCAGCGTGGTGGCCCAGTTGGGCCGCTCGGAGCAACACGTGCGTGGGGGGCATAGGGTGCGCTGGAAACTGAGAGCTGCAGGCGCTTGCGTATAGAGGACGCGAGATTTGTTTGTGAAAAAAAGGAGCCCGATGTGAGTCGTTGCATGTGATTGGAGTTCTGGAAGGCAAAGCTCAATTAAGTTCTTGGGAGGAGCGTAGTGCAGCAATTGGAATTAAAGAAATAATAGGTTGCTAGAGACTCGCGTCAGTTTTGCATGGAAGTTGTTTCTTTCATCAAGTTTGCTGCTAATTGCACTCGGGGACTGTACATGGGAGTTAGCCAGAGAATCATTATCAAAGGCAATGACAATATACGGAGGGTGACGTGCGTATAAGGCTCGGAGGAGTCTGGAGTGCGTCGTGACAAGGATCATGCACACACAGGGCGTCAAGGCAATGCACAGATGTGCGAGGTGGACACGACGCAGGGTGGAGCATGACTGCAGCCGGATAATTTCGGCTGGGTCAGACTGACAGTCTAATGGACTGACATGGATGTCGGTCAAAGCAGAAGACGGCGGTGTTTTCAGCGACGACGACATAGGAGCGTGATGCTGATGGTGGCCGACTTCTGGGGCGTGGAAACACGTGGTGCAGGCTTGAGGGCTTGTGCGGTTTCGACAAGACTAAGGCGCGGGGCTGATTCAAGGCAGTGTACACATGAGAGCTTGAAGTCGACAAGGCGCGGGGTAGCAAAGGCGCAGCTACATGGAGTCATGTTGAAGGTGGAGCTGGAGTCTGATGGACGACTTCACTCTGAGCTGATGGAGGGGCTACGGCGTAAGTTAATGGAGAGTCGAAGCCTATTTCAGCGGGAAGGCGAGAGACACGTGGTTCAGACTGGGTACCAGTGGTCTGATGGAGATGTGATGCTCGGCATCGGTCGGTGATGATCGGTGGTTCGCTGCAGTAGGGGTTTGAGTGGTGTGGGTTCGCGGCCCGGGAGACTCGACCAGGACAGTAGAGGCTCGACGCGGTGATAGCGGCGAGGCGTGCGGTAAGCACGGGACACAGCGACAGGCCAGGGCACCGGTGGTCAGATATGTTGTTAGACAAAGTGTGCTGGGGTGCTGAAGCAGTGTTGACGAGTACCAGATTCAAGTTGGTGACTGGGTCTGTCGGTGCTAGTTGATGGACAGGAGTTGACCATAGAGAGTCTGAGAAAGTGGCGGAAAGTCTGAAATTGTCGAAAGCTGGGAGAGTACATGGCCGTATATTCTGCAGTGTTCAGTGCACATGGCAAAGTGCGGATGAAAATAGAAGGAGGCGGAGTGCTATAGCTATGGGACATGTCAGAGACTATCCGGAAAAAAGGATGAGACAACTGTGAATTTGACTCAAAGTGACACAGGGCGACGGTGAAATTCCTTCAACTTTCAGACAGACGGTCATGAAAGAGCGGTGATGTTGAGTTCAGGTAACTCTTATATGTGACACCCAATATGTGAGTTGTTCATTTTCACGCAGATTAATGATCGGTGTGTGATTGCGTTGAACGGATACTCCGGAAGTTGGGAGCACAAAGTAGAGTAATGAGGAACTTAATTTTTACTCGAGTGTTGACTATGATGAAGACGAGAAGGGACTACAGTTGCAGGTGGAGTCACATGGAGTCTGGGAGTAGCAGCGGTGCTCATGGTGTATCTCAAGTCCAATGTACATGAAGGTTCGACGCACGGACGAATTCAAGGTGGTGAAGAATATTCGCCAAGGTGGAGTTTGTTAGAGTTGTGTCAAATATTATTGTACAAGGTAGGTTACAGTTGGACTTGTAGTTGTATTGTGTTTAGATAGGATATGGAGTCGTGTCCTAGTAGGACACTTATATCCTAGGCCTCTCATATATAGCGGGGGTAGACACACGATGTAACCTATGCCAACATAATAGCACAGGCGCGCGGGGGAGCCGACGACGTGTGCCGGCGCCCGAGCGGCCGGGGTGCGGTATTGTGACGGTGTCACGGGAAGGAGCGCTCGTAGTCAGGCCCCGGGGATGTAGCCATGATGGTGAACCTCGTTAACAAATCTTGGTGTCATGCTTGTGTGATTGCTTGGTCCTCGGTAGATCGACGATGGCCTTGGATTTATTCTAACAAAACTGGTCCGCGCTCCCAATCGACATCATGCACAAAGTCGTCGGTCGCCTCCCTACGGGCAAGGACCGTCTCCGCGTCGGCGCCATATGCCGCCAGTGGCGCGCCGCCGTGCGGCGGCGGCAGCTATGGCATGGCAACGGGCCGGTGGCGTACCTCGCCCTCGTGAACGGGATCATGTTTAGCTTCCCGGACGCCAAGCCCGCACCGCCAGCCAAAGGTTGCGCGCATGCGCATTACTGCGGTGCGTGTGGCGATCGGCTTCTGTTTGCCGACAAAGACTACTTCTGCTACCGCTTGACGAGCCCTTTCACCGGAAGGACGACGGCTCTCCCCAGCCTGGCCTACATCCTCGACGAGACGATGGGTCCGGACATGTCCGTGCATAAGCTGCTGGTGTGCCCGGACGGCCTGATCGCCGCGATCATCGGCCGCGAGCACTTCGCCAAGGGCGCGCTCTGCACGCTCGAGTTCTTCTCCTGGTCTCTTGGCGCGGACGACGAGTGACGGTGGTATGAGGACATGGTCTACTACGAGGGGAGGCTCTACGCGATCACCAACAGCGGGTAGCTCCTCGCGTTCGACGTCAGCTATGAGAAGACGGG